>NC_133651.1:95728291-95998610 GCF_009905375.1 Apium graveolens
CTGGATTATGCTTCAAAAATAATCTTCTAGCAATTTTCTCATCAAGTGTCTGAATCTTGGGATCCTTGTAGTAGACAGTAGTCTGCTTTCCCTTGAGCTTCAGAGTTTGCATGAACTTTTAAGAATCTTGACTTCCACCTTATATCAGAATATCAGGCTTTGTCATCATACTTTGCTCATCAGAACTTGATATCAGATTTTGAGTTTCAGTACTTGCTATCAGATTTTGAGTTTGAGCAGCTTCAGAACTTGTCTTCTTTTGAGTAGAAGATTTGCTTGCATCAGTAATTAGTTTCCCTAAAAAATCTTGTTACTCTGCCCTTTACTTTGAACTCGACCTCTACCCTTGCTAGGGTTTCCCTGGTCATCAGCTTCATCATCTTTCTTCTTCAGTATTTGATCATTAGAAAATTTGGACTTAACTATCTTCTCCCCCTTTTTGGCATCATCCGATAGTAGGAGTGAGAGAAGAAGTTCTACTAAAGATTGGATCTCATCCAATTGAGCCTGTTGAGAAACTTTATTAGCCAGGTTCTCATAGATTTGGGCCTGTTGCTTCTCTTGAGCATTCTCAATTGCTTCTACTTTATCAAGTGTAACTTAGGATATGTCAATTTCAATTTAAGAACAAATTTTATGAAGATAAGACAATTTGTAAACACTGATCTTAAAGTCTGATGCATGAGAACAAAAACAAAGCAGATTTAGAGAAAGAACCTGAAACCATTCCAAGTTCATTTACCAGTCTTGAAAAATTAGCCTCACATAGTGGTTTTGTGAAGATATCTGCTTGTTGTTGATCTGTTGGAACAAAATGCAATTCCATTGTACCTTCCATCACATGTTCCCTTATGAAATGGTACCTAATGCTGACGTGCTTTGTCATTGAGTGTTGCACTGGATTACTGTCATAGCAATAGCACTTTGATATCACAGTAAATAGGTATTTGAGAAAATTCTAACCCATAATCCAGTAACTGAGTCTCCATCCAAAGAATCTGTGCACAACAGCTTCCTACAGCAATATATTCTGCTTCTATAGTTGATGTGGAAATTGATTTCTATTTCTTGCTAAACCAAGAAACCAATCTGCCTCCAAGAAATTTGCAGCTTCCACTTGTGCTTTTCCTGTCTATTTTGCATCCTGCAAAATCTGCATATGAGTAACCTATTAGCTTAAAATCTGATTCTCAAGGATACCACAATCCTAGATCAGCTGTACCCTTGAGGTACTTGAAAATTCTTTTTACATCTATTAGATGAGGTTCTCTTGGATCAGCCTGAAATCTTGCACAAAGACAGGTAACATACATGATATCAGGTCTACTAGCAGTTAAATAGAGTAAAGAGCCAATCATACCTCTGTAGTTAGTAATATCTACTGATGAACCAGTATCTTTATTTAACTTGGTTGCAGTGGCCATGGGAGTGGATGCAGTTGAACTGTCTTGCAGTCCAAATTTCTTGAGTAAATTTCTGGTGTACATGTATTGACAGATAAAAGTACCTTCTTCATTTTGCTTGACTTGAAGTCCCAGAAAATAACTAAGTTCTCCCATCATACTCATTTGATATCTTGACTGCATTAGCTTTGCAAATCTTTCACAGAGCTTGGGATTTGTAGAACCAAATATGATATCATCAACATATATCTGTACCAAAAGTAAGTCATTTCCATGGTTGAGGTAGAACAGTGTTTTATCAATTGTACATCTGTGAAATCCACTTTTAAGAAGGAATTTAGCTAAGGTCTCATACCATGCTCTAGGAGCTTGCTTAAGGCCATAAAGTGCTTTGTCAAGCTTGTAGACATGATTTGGAAATTTTGAATCTACAAAGCCTGGAGGTTGTTTAACATACACCTCTTCTTCCAATTCTTCATTGAGAAAAACACTTTTCACATCCATTTGAAAGACTTTAAACTTTTTGTGAGCAGCATAAGCCAAAAAGATTCTTATGGCTTCTAATCTAACAACTGGTGCAAATGTTTCATCATAATCAATACCCTCTTGTTGAGAGTAGCCTTTAGCAACCAGCCTTGCTTTGTTCCTTGTAATTATGCCACCAATGTCAGTTTTGTTTCTGAACACCCATTTTGTACCAACAACTGATCTGTTCTTTGGTCTTGGCACTAGGGTCCAGACTTTATTTCTTTCAAATTCATTTAACTCTTCCTGCATTGCTTGCACCCAATCAGCATCTTGAAGAGCTTCTTCCACTTTCTTTGGTTCAGTCTGAGATAGAAAAGAATGATAGAGACATTCATTTGATGTTGCAGTTCTAGTTCTGACACCTGCTTCAGGATCTCCAATTATTAAGTCATGTGTATGTGATTTAGTCCACTTCCTTGCAGATGGAAGTTGTTCTCTAGAACTGGATCCTCCCCCATAAACTATGCTATCTCCATCAGCATTTTCTTATGCTCCCCCTGTAGTTATGCTCTCTGAAACTTCAGAATTTGAGTTAGATCCTTCAGGATTTGATGTATCAGAGTTTCCAGAATTATCAGAATTTGGCTCATCAGAACTTGATGAATCAGAGCTTGAAGAGCCAGTGACAGGTTCTGATGCTTCTTGAGTGTCTTGAGTTGTGGTAGGATCTTCAGCTTGCTCCCCCTGAATAGGTGCATTTTTCCTTTGGAGTTGTTACCACAGTTTCAAAGACATCGAAATTTAACCTGTCAGAACTTACAGGATCAGAGTATAAGTCATCAGAATTTATAGAATCAAAATTTAAAACTTCATTTTCAAATCTCAGCTGATCATGATCATTGAAATCTTCAAGTCCAGTAATCATCTTATCATCAAAAAATACATTGATAGATTCCATGACAACCCTTGTTCTTAAATTGTAGACTCTGAAGGCTTTTGTGGAATGTGGATATCCAACAAAAATTCCTTCATCAGCTTTTAGATCAAATTTTGATAGTTGTTCAGGATGAGTCTTAGAAATAAAACACTTACAACCAAATACATGAAAGTATTTCAGATTTGGCTTCTTTTTCTTCACCATCTCATATGGTGTTTTTTCATGCTTGTTTATGAATCCTTGTTTACGAGTGTAGCATTCTGTGTAAAATAAGCAGTTTGCACAGCTTCAGCCCAAAAATAGGTTGATAGCTTTGCTTCATCAAGCATAGTTCGTGCAGCTTCAATGAGAGTCCTGTTCTTTCTTTCTACAACTCCATTTTGCTGTGGAATTCCAGGTACAGAAAAATCATGTTTGATTTCATGCTCTTTGCAGAATTCTTCCATGATAGAATTCTTGAACTCAGTGCCATTATCACTTTTTTAATTTTAACAGAATCTTTGACCAACTTATCCAGCTGTCTGACATGATCAGTTAGAGTAGATGTAGTTTTATTCTTCTTGTGTAGGAAATACACCCAAGTGTACCTTGTGAACTCATCCACTATAACCATAACATATTTCTTCTTTGCAATAGACATGATATTGACTGGACCAAATAGATTAACATGTAGTAGGTGATAAGGCTCAAGAATTGAGGATTCAGTTTTGCTCTTGAATGAAGATTTTCTTTGTTTTGCCTTTTGACATGAATCACAAAGGCCATCAGGAGCAAATACTGATTTTAGCAGTCCTCTCACAAGATCTTTCTTTACAAGCTTATTTATGTTGTTGAAATTTAAATGAGAGAGTCATTTATGCCAATTCCAGCTTTCTTCAATTGATGCTCTACTCAACAGACAGATTGCAGAACCATCAGAACTTATTGAAAGTCTGGCTTCATAAATGTTACCATGCCTGTAACCTTTCAGAACCACTTTTCTGTTGAATTACTTACAACTTGACAGTGTTCTTCAAAGAAATCCATATGATAACCTCTGTCACAGATTTGACTCACACTTAGCAGATTGTGTTTAAGTCCTGAGACAAGAGCTTATGTTTCAATGATGACATTCCCAAGATTGATATTGCCATATCCCAGAGTTTTTCCCATGTTGCCATCTCCATAAGAAACTCCTTGGCCAACTTTCTCCATAAAGTCTGATAGCAGGGCTTTATTTCCAGTCATATGTCCTGAACATCCACTATCCAACACTAGGATATTTTTCCTCTTGCCCTGCAATCACAAAGACCACTAATGGTTAGTTTTAAGGACCCAGACTTGCTTGGATCCTCTGGTTTTTTTAAGTTAGTTAGCATTTGCAGCGGATTTAATTTCAGAGTTCATGCTAATATCCTGTTTATCAGAGTTTATATCAGACTTTGCATCAGACTTTACACTAGAAGGAATAATACTAACTTTCTTTAAAGAAGGTTTTATTTGATAATAATCATAGTACAGACTATGATATTCCTTACAAGTATAAATGGAATGCCATAAACTACCACAATGAAATCAAGGATTTTATGGTTTAAACCTAACAGACTGACTCTTAACTCCTGTTCTAGGAGGTAAAAACTTTATATCTTTATTCTTCCTGCAAAAAGAAGCGAGATGATTAGAGTTTCCATAGTTATAACATTTCTTTCTAGGAGCATTAGGAACAGGCATATAATTATTGCTTTTGTTCACACCTTCCTTTCCATTCTTATTTTTCCTAGCTTCCTTTATCTTGTTGACATTCCTAATCTTTTTCAGCTTATGCTTAAGATGCTTCTTTGTCCTTAAGCCTATGTTGACTTCAGCTGGTTTATCCTGTTTTAATTTGTCAGAAGTTGACTTATCTTTGACTTCTATCACAGACTCTTTCATCTTTTCAAAATCAGACTTTACAGTTTTTGCTACAAACTTAACAGGATTTACCTTTGGCTTAGCAGTCTGTTTAACAACAATTGGCTTAATTTGTTCAGTTCCTTTTTCACTTTTATCATCTCCATAACCTAAGCCCTCTTTCCAATTTCCACTACTTAATAAATTCTGAGTTGCTCTTCCAGAGTTAGTCCAAGTTCTGATAACCTCTCTTTCCTTTTCTAAGTTAGCTTTTAGAGATTCATTCAATTTTAACACTTCATCTCTAACATATAAAGCATCATCTTTTTCTTTCTTAGTTTGATGAAGAACAACTAACTCCTTTCAGATGTTAAAGTATGATCTCAATAACTAATAAACACGGTTTTAAGATATAATCTCAACTTAGTTATATCATCAGTATGAAAGGCATAAGTTGTTTGAGGTACCTTCAATTCAACAGTTTCAGGGCTACTGTCAGCATTTTCCATCAGGGCATAGTTCACCTCATGTTCAGAATCTGAAGTATGTGTCCAGCTTTTCTTCTTCATGACAAGTGCCTTGCCTTTATCACTTTTTCCTTTCTTGCAGTCAGGAGATATGTGGCCTCTTTCACCACAATTGTAGCATTTGACATTTGAGTTGTCTCCTCTGTCAGACTTTCCTTTACCTTCAGACTTTCTGAACCCTTTCTTATCAGAACTTCCACTTTTCCTGGAAAACTTATTGCCTTTTCTGAATTTCCTGTAGGCTATCTTTGTGATACCCTTCACCATAAGAGCACACAATTTCATCATCTCTTCATCAGCATCCATCTCAGGTAAACTTTCAGTTTCTGAATCATCATCATCAAAATATGATAACTCTGAATCAGACTTTATGATGAGAGCCTTTCCTTTGCCTCTTTTTGAGGCAACAAATTTAGGAGATTCCTCATCAGCCTTAAGAGCAACTGTCCTTGACTTTCTTCCATGCCTCTTGCTCCTTTGATCCATCTCAAGTTCATAAGTCTTAAGCATACCATAAATTTCATCAAGAATAGTTTCAGTAAGGTCATAGTTGTGTCTTATAGTAGTAGACTTCAAATCCCAATTTTTAGGAAGAATTAAAAAGGAATTTTAGATTTGAATCTTCAAGATCATATTCCTTGTCCACCAGTGACAGATCATTCAAGAGTTTGACAAACCTGTCATATAAGTCAGCTAAAGACTCATCAGCTTTTGAGTCAAAGTGCTCATACTCTTGAGTGAGTATAGTCTTTCTGTTCTTCTTGATTGCATCAGTTCCCTGACATCTTATCTCCAAAGCATCCCATATCTCCTTTGCAGTCTTGCAATGAATTACCCTGTTTGACATGACATTATCAATGACACTATGCAGCAAATGCCTTACTGTAACGTCTGTAAATATTATGATATTATAAAATCTGTGATGTGGCATTACTGTGCAGTATTGTGAGTACATAAGTTTCTAAATGTTGCTTTCCATCGATTATGTGAAGTAAGTAAGTACGAATATATTTTCTTTCATGATGATTCGAATCTTCGTACACATATTTGGATATGGAAATTCTATGCTTATACGATTAGATAAATTGGTATAATGCTAGATTATATTTTTTTATAACTTTATTTGCATTAAAATCTAATTAAATTGTATTTTTATGTGGCTTGTTGTAGAAGTATTATTATAAAGAAAATTCTTTTAAAAAATTATTTTTATTCAAATTTCTTGAAGATACTCTTATAAAATTTCTAAAATCATAAAGTAATTTATGGTATAATTTTTGTGATTTATGGAAGTGTACTTTATTTATTAAAATTTATTCTTTTAAGCATACTTTTAATTCTAGAAAAATGATTACTAGATTACTAATGTACCCTTGCATGCAAAATCCCTTATAATAGAGACCAAGGATAGGACCGTCATTTCCAACCCCACTAACTCACTTTACCAAGCAAAATACTCATCTACCCTTGCATGCAAAATGTCTTAAGCTTGTAGGAAGGGCATAGATATCATTTGTCAATTCCACTACCACTTTAACAAATCAAAAACCAAAAACACAAGTTACTCTCTCATTTTTGCACACCCACTTCACTCATTCCCCTCCCCTTTCTCTCCCTCACGGCCGAAGCCACTCCCTCCCCCTCTTCTTTCATATTTCTTTATTTTCTCAAACACTTTGATCAAGGAGCTAATTCTCATGGATTTAAGGACTAAAATCATAAGGGCTTAAAGATATGGACTTGATATGATCTTGGAGAAGTATTTTTACTTCAACTTTCTAAGTCATAATCTTGTTCACAGAATTCGACAATGATTTATTGAACGAGCCGAATGTATATGGATTGTTCTTTAGGAATTTCTATGAAAATGACTTTGCATGTTATTTATAAAACATTTTTGCTTCTAAAAATGATGAATTATAATGTTTAAACTCTTGAATGCTATGTATTTATTCAAGTATATTAAGTTTTAAGACTTGCATGTTAGTTATAGCCCTTGCATGTTGAAATTGACCCTTGCATGTTGATTTACAAGTGATTTTAGACTAGGAAACCATACTTGTTTGTTTTGAGCCTTGTTACTTGATTTTTATGAGGTGCATGCCACGAATTATGTGTTAAAATGATAGTTTAATTATGCCTTGATTAAAAGAGATTAAAATCAGTAGGTGTCATGATGTTTTCATGCATGTGTAATTCGAATTTTTGCTTTAAAATGACTAAGTTATGGCTTTTCTTGTGAGGTGTTACTTTGCTTGTCCTTATAATTGATTGCATGCTAAATAAAATTGTAAATCAACCTTGTGCACTTTAGGTCAGTAGGTGTTAGTAATATATTAGGTTTGGTTGTTGGTTTGTTCATTGGGTTTGATCGTTAAGAAAAGAGTTAAGGTGGAAGGAATGCATTAGTCCTATTTGGACAGATTTTAGCACTAGAAGTTTAGGTCATTTTAGGTATGCATTTGTGATGCCTTGTTAGGCCCAAATTCAGAGGAGTTACGACTTGGTATGTACTTGAGTCCAAAAGCTTTAGATTGGGTAAAATCATGCATTTAGTTAGGTGCACAAGCACAAAACTGAGAGGAACTCAAAACAGGGCAGATTTGGTACAAGTCCATATTTTAGCCATTATAACCATGTTTTAGGATAAGAATTCATTGGGACCTGGTTTATAATAGTATAAAGAAGTACTAGGAAGCTTAAAAAGTCATTAAAATCAGTAATTGAACTATTTAAGTGAGTTTTAAGTTGGTAAAAGTAAGGCAGTTTGGAAATCAGGGAAGGCGGATTTATGTCAACTTCCACTTGAGGCCTAGGGAGGTCCAAGTAAGGTTTTTCAGTCATTCCAACTTTAAGGGTTATTTTAGAGTCTTTGGAACCTCAGAGAGTTGGTTTGGAGTGAAGGCCCAAGGTGGAGATACCCCATTCCCACCAAAACACCCGAGAGTCCCCATAAGAGTTGCATTAGGAAGCCTATGAGGAATGCATTGTGTTTAAGTGCCTTATGAGTGAGGCCTTGATGTCAAGTCATAAGAGTCTTTAGAAACCACAATTAAGTAAAGGCCCAAGGTAGAAAAGTATATTTGTGTCGAGGCACACAAGTGGTGTCGAGGAATTCATCCGGGAAGAGTTTAAAGTATGCATTAGTTTTATGAGTCTTGTGAGGTGAGACACAAGTGTGCCTTACTGAATTTACATTGTGTTGAGGTCTGTAAAGGAGGATTAAGAGCAATAGTCTTGTTAATTATTTGTTAAAAAGGATAATTGCTTGAGTGATTAGGATCTAAGTGTACTATTACCATACCTTTTCTTGTTATGTGTTATGTGAAGCATATATTACTTGAAATTAAGTGTGTTAAGTATATTTATATATATATATATGTATGTATGTATGTGTATATATAGTATACGCGAAAGGGTAGTTAGCAGGGGTTGTGACGAGGATACTACTTATTATAGGTTCAAGTAGGAAGCCAGGAAAGGAGCCCATAGACGATTCCATTCAAGTACTCAGTAAGCGTAGTTCAGGAAAGTGAACTCTCCACTTATCTTTATAATTTTGTTTCTTGTGATTGAACACCCTGTGAATGTATGACTATCATTTAATACCATTGATTAGTCCCTGACATCACTCAATAATTGGATCTTGAACTTAGTTAATCACTTCCATACTTGAATTGACCCCTTTTTCCTCACATATTACCTCGTATCTTTGCGAATACCCCTACAAATAGTTCCTTAATATATCTAGTGGAACCTAAAACCCTCATACATTAGATTCATTTCCTTTGGAAACCCAAACACTATTATCATCCTCTCATTTGAACTTTGTCATTACCAACCCCTTGTTATATTATCCTTGATCAAGAACCCCTTTTAAATTGAAATGAGTTATTATAAAGGAATTGAATGCTATGATAAGACTGAGGTGCTAGTCACTGTTAAAGTTTTAAAACCTCAGTAGCAGGGAGCCTGATGGTTTTATATGGCCAATGTGTGCCGAGGATCCTCAATGGTTGTGAATCACTTGTTATGTGGTTCAGAGCTTTGATATGGGCTGATCACCCCTCATTGCTCATAGCGCTGTGTGATTTCAATTCCATTCACTTGTTAAAATCTTGAACTTTACTTGAAAATTTTATATTGTTGATTTACCTTCTATTACTGTTTTATTGAGCATATGATGAACTGTTGTACCCTATTATTCACTTGATAAGTGTTTTGCTCGTTAATATTGTTATTGATGTTATCCCTTCAGTTAAGCCCGAAGATGCCTCGTTTCAAACAGACCGCGCGTAAGAATTGTGGTGGTTCAGGGTTTGCCTACTGTCAGATGTTGGAGCAGGTAGGGAACTGGTTGTTCCCTAATGTTTAGAGAACTTTTGGGAATTTAAAATTGGTAGATGTATTTGACTTTGGATATTAGACTTTTGTATTATTAGTTGTTTAGATGTTGTTCAAACTCTTACCTGGGGATTCAGGGACTTGGATTTATGGTTCTGTAATATTAATTAACTAGTTGTAGTCCTTTACTGCCTTGTTTATCTCTATTACTATTATTGCTAGTTAGTATTAGTGGGTTCGTCACAGTTTTGGTATCAGAGCTACAGGTTTGAGTCACTGAACAATATAGGATAAATGAATATATGATAGGAATTTAGAGAATAGGATGAACTTAGATCATTTTGGTTTTTGGGGCGTTAGAATCTATAGGTTTTCCGACCCTTTTATTTATAACTGCGTATATATATATATATATAATTGATCATCAGGAATCATCCTCATCGACTCCCGGATTCCTTCTACTGTGCCATTCTCCCTGTACGAGCATATGGTAATTATGGTTGATCAACTGGAAGGCGAGAACGTGAATCTTCGGTGTAGGGTGGATCAGTTGTTCCGCGAGAACTTTGATGACGAGCCCAACCGACCCTGACTGATAGCCAGACTTGAGGAGATCATTCAGATGGCTGAGGACCGATTGGCATTGATGATTCCACACCGTGAGAGAGAGTTAGATTGCTCTTACCGCCATTGCTGACGAGCTCCGCCGAGTGATTAGCCGTCTCCGTGCTCCTGTTCCCCCATCACCATCCCCTTAGCCTATCATATAGTCTACCTATCTCTAGCATTATCGTTGATTAGTACTTTGATTTCCCTTTGTACCTTGTACTCGGATTGTTTCGGGAAGACTTTATTTGCACTTTACTTCCTGTTTGTACTCTATTTCGCACCTTTCATTTGAACTACTGTTAAATTCGCACTTTGATTATCTCTATGGTATTGTCATCTCATTACCATGTTATATACTTGCTTAGATAAAAATTGTTGATTAAATTCTGTTGACCTTTTTAAAAACTTGATCATGTCTAATCCTTTCCTAAGATATCTCTTGAATAAAATCTCAGCGCTTAATATTTACCTTTGCTATAACTTGTCTATGTAAATATTGAACTATGAATAAACCTTTCTTGTCTACATTCAGAATCATGCCTCCTCATAGAGCCCACAACACCAATACCAGGGATCATGAAGATCCACCACCCAACTTGGCTCAACTTATGCAAATACTTCACCAACAATCTGTTACCCTTGCTCAACAACAACAACTTCTTCAGCAACAACTTCAACAACCACCTCTACCACCACCAACCCCTACAACTTTCAAATCGTTCCAAGCTGTGAAACCACCGGAGTTTTGTGGAACTCAAGACCCTGTAAAAGCTCAATCTTGGCTTAAAGAGATGGAGAAAGCTTTCACGCTAGCTGTTGTTAGGGAAGAAACAAAGGTCGATTATGCATCTTATTTTCTGAAAGGCAAAGCGAACTATTGGTGGGAGTCAGCCCGTGCTCTAGAAGAAGAAGAAGTTATTTCTTGGGATAGATTCAAGAAGATCTTCCTAGACAATTATTTCCCGAGGTATATGCAAACTCAAATGGAATTGAAGTTCTTTGAATTGAAGCAAGAAGGAATGACTGTGGGAGAGTACCAGAAGAAATTCACCGAATTGGCTAGGTTTGTTGGAGATTATGTGGACACGGATGAGAAGAGAGCGAAAAGATTTCAACAAAGATTGAAGCCTTGGCTATGAAGCAGAGTGGCTGCTTTTGAATTGCCCACGTATGCTGAAGTGGTCCAAAAGGCAATGGTTATTGAAGGAGAAAGTGACCAAAATTCGAGGGAGAAAGAGAGTAAGAAAGGAAAGTTTGGAAGTAGTGGAGAAGGATCAGCTCAAGGAAGCAAAATTGGAAAGAATTTCAAGAAGTTTGGATTCCAGAACCAAGGAGGACCCCGAAGCTTTAAGAAAGGTGATAATAAGAGTCAGAGGAATAGGATTCAAGGGTAGAGATTCCAGCAAGCAACAAATCCGGAGTGTAAATTCTGTAACAAGAGACACACGAGAAACTGCAATAAGGCTGACATCGTCTGTTACAAGTGCAATACGATAGGTCATTATGTGAATGAGTGCCGGAACCCGAAGCCTTCTGTTACATGCTTTAAATGTGGAAAGACTGGTCACATGTCGAGGGATTGCAAGACCCCCGGAAATAACAAGTTGATTCAATTGACAGCTGCTCCTTTCAATCAGACAATGACATCTTCTGTTCCAATTCTTCAACTTCCTTCAAATCAACCTTCTGAATCTGCAACTCCAGTGTTTCCTCCCTCCTATCCTGCTCAGGCCCGGACATTCAACATGAACATCAAGGATGCTGTTCAGAGTTCTGAAGTTGTGGCAGGTACGCTTTCTGTCAACAACATCAATGCTAAAGTGCTATTTGATTCCGGAGCTACTAGATCTTTCATATCTGAATCTTTTATTGGCAAGTTGAATTGGGAAATTAAACTGTTAGTTGAACCCTTATCTATCATTTTGGCTAATCAAGAATGAGTAACTGTTAAAGATGTTTGCCCTCGGTGTAAAGTAGAGATTTCAGGCTATAGTTTCCCTGCTTCCCTCATACCTTTCCAATTAGGAGAATTTGACGTTATATTAGGAATGGATTGGTTAGCAGAGCATGGTGCTCAGATAGATTGTAAGAAGAAGAAAGTGATTCTTAATTCCCCTCAAGGAAAGAGAGTAGAGTTTAAAGGGCAGAAGCAAGTTAAGACGTTTTTTACAATGATTCAAGCTAAAAGACTGTTAAGACAAGGGTGTGAAGGGTGTTTGGCTCACATAATTGATAGATCTAAGGAGACGCTGAATATAGGAAGTATTCCGATAGTTAGCGAATTTCCCGATGTATTTCTTGACGAACTTCCTGGATTGCCGCCTGACCGTCAAATCAAATTTTCTATCGACTTAGCGCCCGACGTGGAACCGGTATCGAATGCACTTTATCGTATGGCACCAGCAGAAATGAAGGAATTGGCCAAGCAATTACAAGAGCTATTGGGTAAAGGAGTTATAAGGTCGAGTGTATCTCCATGGGGTGCTCCAGTTTTGTTTGTGAAAAAGAAGGACAGAAGTATGAGATTGTGCATTGACTGTAGAGAGTTGAACAAATTGACCATTAAGAATAGGTATCTGTTACCTCGTATTGATGACTTGTTTGACCAACTTAAAGGAGCGACTTATTTCTCAAAGATTGACCTGCGATCGGGATATCATCAGCTGAAGATTAAGCCGGAAGACATACCAAAGACTGCTTTCAGAACCAGATATGGACATTACGAGTTTCTAGTTATGGCATTCAGATTGACAAATGCGTCAGCCGCCTTTATGGATTTGATGAATCGAGTATTCAAGGAGTACTTGGATAAGTTTGTCATTGTATTTATCGATGACATTTTAATATACTCAAAGTCCGAGGAAGAACATACTGAACATCTGAGAATAGGTTTGGAGACTTTATGAAAGGAGAAGTTATATGCAAAATTTTCGAAGTGTAAATTTTGGTTGCGAGAAGTTCAGTTTCTAGGACACATTGTCAATAGGGAAGGGATTCGAGTTGATCCAGCAAAGATAGAAGCTGTAATGAACTAGGAGAGTCCGAAGACCCCAACTAAAGTTAGAAGTTTCATGGGATTGGCCGGATACTATCGAAGATTTGTGAAGGATTTTTCTAAGATTACGGTACCATTGACAAAATTGACCCGAAAGAATGAGAAGTTTGAATGGACGGAGAAATGTGAAAGGAGTTTTCAAGAATTAAAGCAAAAGTTGGTTACTGCTCCAGTTTTAGCTCTGCCAGATGATAAAGGAGATTTTGTGATATTCAGTGATGCGTCACACAAAGGATTGGGCTGTGTTTTAATACAACATGGGAAGGTGATAGCCTACGCGTCAAGACAACTTAAGCCTCACGAACAAAGGTACCCAACTCATGACTTGGAACTGGCTGCAATTGTATTTACCTTGAAGCTGTGGAGACATTATCTATATGGAAAGAAATGTGAGATATATACGGATCACAAGAGCCTGAAGTACATTTTCACTCAGAAGAAATTAAACATGAGGCAACTGTTAGGTCCCGAATTATCGTAGAAGGGGGGTTGAATACGATAATCACTAAATTAAAAATTCTTTCCAATCTTTAGCGGATAAAATATTTAGTGCTCGGTTAGTGGTTTCGTGTTCTTGAGAGGAATAGTGTATGTAACGATAAAAACGAGGAACACAAGATATTCGGGGAAATATATATTCGTATATAAATCCTCTAGGGCATTGCTACACTCCGGTAAATAAATTAACCGGCTACAATCTAAGAACAACAAAGTTCATAGTTGCTACAAAGATTTACAAATCAAATAATATACAATAATCTAGCTTTTTTTGTACTAGGATTTAATTACCAGGTAACGATTATAATGCCCCTATGAATATACAAGAGTTAAATCGGGCATTATAACGTTACTCCTGTGAGAAGTTAAATGGATATTCAAGGTTCCGGAGCTTCTCTATAAATCTCCGCTTCTTATTTTATCAGCTCTCTTTTTGTTGGAGAAGATGATAAACAGAACTCTTCAGATCTGCTGCAAAGTGTAGTCTTTAACACAATAAAATTGTGTGGCTAAGGTTGAATGCTTCTGTGGCGACAGGTTCACTCTTAGTTCTGTGGCGACAGGGTGAGGAGCTTCTTGCCTTATTATATTCATGTGTCTCTGTGGCGACAGGAGAGGGGGGAGCAAATACTACTACTTAAATAAACAACAAACAACAACAAAAAAACAACTCTGCATTTGTGTGGCAACAAGTACACACCACAACAAACAAAGTATCTTGTACGTTTGTTTGATTATATATTTTGTTTTTCTTTTTGCTTTTTTTCTTTTTGATCTGTTATTTCTTTTCTTTTTTTTTGTTTCCTTTTTCTTTTGTTTTTCTTTTTTCTTTTTTGTTTTCTTTTTCTCTTTTTTTCTTTTTCTTTTTCTCTCTTTTTCTTTTTCTATTTTCTTTTTAAGTTTAAATTGTAATTAAATTAATTTATAAAATAAACTTAAATATAACTTATATTAATAAACTAATTTAGATTTATAAAATAAACTTATTTAAAGTTTATAAGATAAATCAATTTAAGTTTATTAAATAAATTATATTAAAGTCCTTTAAATAAATTTATTTAATTTACCAATTAAACTTTAAGCTTCGCCAGTCTCCTGAGCTGTTGAGTTGTATACCCCGCGCACCTCTTCTCGTACTTTAACATATAAACGTTCAATCCAAGTACGTTCCTCAACTTAACAATCCTT
Organism: Apium graveolens; assembly: GCF_009905375.1. NCBI lineage: Eukaryota > Viridiplantae > Streptophyta > Magnoliopsida > Apiales > Apiaceae > Apium > Apium graveolens. The sequence goes on from NC_133651.1 coordinate 95,743,190, forward strand.
CTATAAATTATACCCAGATTCCTTTCACGAGCTGTTGACACCTAGTGCAACTGGTCTGGTTCACAGATGACTAACCCCGATTCAGGTCTTGGTATTATAGCCTTGATTACATTGTTAAGCTTGCCTCAACTTTATTGCTTCGAACACTGACTGTCAATAAACCATTGTACTTTCACTGGAATCCTTTCTGGTACTCTAGACAACGTCTTCATTAACCTTTGTCTATATCATGTCTTCAATTCTTCTGATTCCTATGCTTCGAACACTGTCTATCAACAATCAATGCCAATACACTGAAATCTTCCAGTAGCACTTGTATACTGAATCTTCAACATTTCTGAAACTCTGAAGTCTTTAACCTTTGTTCTTCACTGAGGCATGATCATATTAATGAACTTCTTTCAGTGACCTGTAGAAAGACTTCAGGCTTTCTTCTAATCTTTTGATTTTTTGTATTTGCCTTGACTTTATTAACCTGATTTCTTGTGTAGACGTATTATTATTAACCTGTCCTGTTATAGTGTTTTTATTATTTTGAGTTATCACGTAACTGTTCATACAGCTATGTAGTCTCACCAACAATAGGAAATCACCTTGTATTTTACCACCTCTCCCATACAATAGGATCCGTAGTTACAAATAACAATGGTGTGGTGTAGTGTACATATACTTTACCTTTTTCCTTCTTCCTGCTATTTCTCCCCCTTAGTTGAGGAATCCTCCAAACTATTATATAAGCTTTTATCTCCCCCTTAGAGAAGGAATGTATGATGTTGTCTAAAGGAGTTCTCATATGTTACTTGGTTGGAAAAGAAATAACAAGTCATAGTCTGATCAACCATGTCCCTTTAAATGCTGCAAGTATGACTTCACTATTGATCATCATGTTCACCAATCTTCCCAACTCCTTATACCTCACAACTGTGAGATCACCAATTGTTACCAATTGTTAGCTCCCAAAGGTCCCGAAATATTCTAATTCAATCTGTAAATGTTAGGTCCCTATGAGTTAGGTTACAATCATAAACAGATTCGAGACCCGAAGTATCAAGAACCATATTTAGGGATAGGGAATGGGATATGGTGTTTCTGTCTTTCTTCCTCACTGTGAGTGTGTGATTCTATTTCGTGTACCACACAAGTGTTTCACTCTTCTCTCAACTCGTGTTTACACTCATTCTCACAAGTGTATCACTCCTCTCATAGCTCCAAAATCTAGCTGTACCTGCAAGGAAAATCACCTTAGCCATCCTTAAGGAGGTCACAGGTGGTGTAAGGGAGTTCACAAATCCCCATCCTTGTTAGAATCGTCAAATGAATCTGAGTCATAATCTACAAGTTGCTAGTTTCCCTTTTAGGGTTCCATATTTGAACTCTGGGAAGGTAGACAATGATCCAAAGAATTTATCATAAAGATTAAAGTTTCCTTCTAATGTCTGTGAAGATATTTCCTTGTGACTCATCGGGTAATATCTTAATCATTGTCAACAAATTGCTGATCTGCACCTATGTCAGATCCACTATCCGCAGATGCATCCAGGTTTATTAGTCCCGGGGAGGTAGGCACTGACCACTGACCACTGACATATGGATATTGGATCAGTATCCTCTCCTAACACCTGTAAAGGCAATTAGTCCATTAAAGAGCCTTGAACAATCAAATTTGACCTTAAAATGGTCAAAACTCTTGTTTTTGTCAACTCATCCTTTGTGTGTGTAACCTTTCCTTGTGCATCAAGAATTGTTTATGTTTGAGGTGGTGACACTACATCGGATACCCTGGCCGACAGGCGAATTTCAATAGACGCACCCTGTTGAGAGGATGAATCTAGTAACGGTTTTGTGCCTTTTCAGCCATTACATCTTTTTGAGAAGATGTATGGGAGCTAGCAGTTGTCTCAGTTTTGATATATTTTAAATTTGTAGGAGACAGAGCTGCTGGGTTGACTTCAGAACTTTCCTTATGTGGTGCACTAAGGCACTTTCTCCCTCACGCTCATTCATACTTCATTTTAGTGGTAAGAGAGTGTTGGTTGGTTCTGTTTCTATGTTTGTCTTTACAGTCTGGGATAGAAGTTGTGGGTTTTCAACCTCATGACTATCAATGAAAGAATGCCATTGGAGGCTGAACTTGTATCACAGAGCATATGGCAATATAGAGATAAAATGCACTTAAGATCTATAATGAATGAAAATTATGCATTTAATCTTTGAGAGAAATGATGTACAAAAGTGATTTCAAAAGATTTTAATGAAATAAGCAATCACCAATGTAGAAAGAAGTTTGATTTTTCTCTTAAAACTGTTCGAGTGCACAAGTCTGTTTTTATGCCTAAAAAGATAAGTGATTTGATAAGACACAGACTGATGACTTAGCAGTATTAAGAAGAGAAAGAAAGTTTTTTCTTTCAATATGAATGAGTTTATGAAAAAGCATTGATCACTTAGGGTAAAGTCTAAGCAATTCTCATTCATGTCAAAAGCTCCATAATCTATCTTTATAAAATTATATTTAACAACATTGTGTATTGATAAATAATCTTAATAAGACTGACTATGCTGCTAATTTCAAATTTTAGTGAATCTGTCAGACATAGCAACTCATATAAATTCACTAGAACTTGAAATCTCACAATTATCTGTAACAAAATATTAACAATATATCATTGACTGATACTTGTCAAGTACTTTAGATAACAATAATTATGTTGCATCCTATTTTAAATATTAAAATAAGATATCAATGAATTAAATACCAATTATCTATCAGAAAGATATCAGCACTCAATTTCATATATCATACAATTGTTAACTCCTAACAATTGTAGTATCTCAAACAATATTGGTTCGATAAATAAAGCAACATTAACCAACATTGTCTTGTTTGCAATCTTAGAAAAATATTCTAAGTTCCATATACTTTGATCCATTGAGTATTACATCTATTATCAAAGTGTTTAGGAATTTTCGAATAAGTATAAAAATTATTCTAACTTGACAACATATGGTTACTTCTAATAAAGCAAAATCCTTATTGACCATAGTTGTACTTAAGAAAAATTTCCACACTTTCTATATTAGTATAAGTGACAGAAGATAAGCATTGATTACTTAGAGGAGTTCTAAGTAATGTCACAAATATTAATACTTCACAATTAGTTCATAGTTAAACTCTTAACTAAATATCATTAACTGATATAAGTCAAGAATTTACACACAACTAATCATGCTACAATCGTGATTATGATTTTATTGAATTCTTGAGATATAAGCAGTGCTAAATTCACTAAAAACCAAAATCTCATAATTAACTTATAACGCATAAGTTACAATCAATATACTAGATATCAATTGTTGACAAATTTAGTTATAATCAATCATGCTGCTTATTTATTTAAAGTTAGTTTGAAATATGGAGCAAATAAAATCATTGAATTACTTATATTTCCATAATCCAAACTACCCAAAATAAATATTAAATAAATAAATACTAAATATCTATGATTTGGGAAATTTGGATCTTCAAAACAAGGAGGCTAACTAACATAGACTTCCTCCTCCAAATCTCCATTTAGAAAAGCACTCCTGACATCCATTTGATAGACCTTGAAATTGGCATGGGCTGCATAGGCTAAGAAAATTCTAATGGCTTCAAGTCTTGCAACAGGAGCAGAAGTTTCATCAAAATCTATTCCTTCTTGTTGACAATAGCCCTTAGCAACCAATCTAGCTTTGTTCCTGATCACTATGCCATTTTCATCCATCTTGATTCTGAATACCCATTTGATGTCAATTGAATTCTTTCCTTTAGGCTTGGGTACCAGCTTCCATACCTTACTTCTTTCAAATTGGTTTAGCTCCCTCTGCATAGCTAAAATCCAATGAGGATCTAAGAAAGCTTCTTCTACCTTCTTTGTTTCTTCCTTAGATAGGAAGCTGCTATATAGACATTATTCTTGAGTTGCTCTCCTTATTTGAACCCTAGAAGATACATCACCAATGATGAGCTCAAAGGGGTGATCTTTAGTCCATTTTCTTTGTTGAGGTAGATTAGCTCTAGATGAAGAGGCCTCATTGTTGTCATGATGTGTAACTGAGTTTTGATTATTAGAAACTCCCCCTGAGTTTATAGATCTTTGATTTGAGAAAGGGGAACTTTCTGTAAGTGATCTATTCTGACTTTCAGCTTCTTTTGATGACCCGGCGTATGGTACATTTTGAGTTCCGACAGATGAAGCTGATTGTTTCCCGACGGATAAAGCAGATTGTCTCCCGATGGATGAAGCATTTTGCAACTCGACAGATGTTGAATTTTGTTCTTCATTGGTAGTATATTTTTTTGCATTATAATTTGATACTATTTCTTGATCACTTTCATCATCAATGTCATCACTAATCATTTCCACATTATCAAATTTGAGGCTCTCATAGTAATCTCCATCTTGCAGTCCTTCAATCTTCTTATTATCAAACACAACATGTATTGATTCCATAACAATGTTGTTTCTTAGATTGTAGACTCTATATGATTTACCAACAGCATATCCAATAAAAATTCCTTTATATGCTTTAGCATCAAACTTTCCATTTTGATCAGTTTGATTTTTCAAGATATAATATTTGCAGCCAAAGACATGAAGAAAATTTAGAGTTGGCTTCTTGTTCTTGAACAATTGGTAGGGTGTCATACATTTTTCTTGATTAACCAAAGAAATATTCTGAGTGTAGCATGCAGTATTTACAGCTTCAACCCAGAAGTATGTTGGTAACTTTGATTCTCCAAGCATTGTCCTTGCTGCTTCAATAAGTGATTCGTTCTTTCTTTCCACTACTCCATTTTGTTATGGAGTTCTTGCTGCTGAAAACTCATGCATAATCCCATTCTCTTCACAAAATGCTCTCATAACAGAATTCTTGAACCCAGTTCCATTGTCACTCCTGATTCTTCTAACTTTGAAATTTGGATGATTGTTGACTTGCCTTATGTGATTGATGATGATTTCACTAGCCTCATCTTTAGACTTTAGGAAATATGTCCAAGAGAACTTTGAGAAATAATCTACAATTACTTGGAAAAATCTTTTCCTTGAGATGGACAACACATTGACTGGTCCAAATAAATCCATGTGTAGCAATTGCAGAGGTTCTTCAATTGTTGAATCAATCTTCTTCCTGAATAATGCTTTAATCTGCTTTCTTTTCTGGCATGCATCACACAGTCCATCCTTAGAAAACTCCACTTGAGGAATACCTCTAACCAGTTCTTTCTTGACAAGCTCATTCATGGTCTTGAAGTTTAGATGGGACAGGTTCTTATGCCACAGCCAACTTTCATCTTGACTTGCTTTACTGAGAAGACAAGTGGCAGATTCTGTATTTGATGATTTGAAGTCAGCTAGGTACACATTTCTTTTTCTCACTCCAGTGAGAACTACTTTGTTGCTCCTTTTGTTTGTCACAACACATGCTTCTGAATTGAAGGTTACTGAATTGCCTTTATCACAAAGCTGCTGATACTCAACAAATTGTGCTTGAGACCATCCACTAAGGCAACCTCCTCAATAATGACATTGTCTTTAGAAATCAAGTCATGTCCCACAATATAACCCTTGCTGTCATCTCCAAAAGTAATATTTGGGCCAGCTCTCTCCTTGAACTCTGTGAGCAGGGTAGAATCTCCAGTCATGTGTCTTGAACAACCACTATCCAAGTACCACAGATTCTTTCTATTTCCCTCCACACATCAAAACTAAATCAAGTTGATTTTGGTACCCAAGTTTCCTTGGGTCCTGCCTTGTTAGCTTTCTTCTTGTATTTCTTAGGTTTGATCTTATTTGACTTGGGGATATCAGATTCATCCTTAGTCATCTGAGTTGGACCTTTGAAACCAGTCATTAAAACAAAATTATCATGCACATTTTGATTAACAGGAAAAGGTATGCTGTTGGCAAACATGTTATTTCAGTAAGGCATGCTAAATGGCATTTGAGGCATACTAAATGCAACATAATAAGGATTAGGTTCAAATGGCATATTAGCAAATTGTGCATTCATATTATGTGCAGACATAGCATTCATAGGCATAGAAGGCATATCGTTCATATTGGGAAAAGAAGATGGTACAGATATAGGAGTAGGCATAGCAAGTTTGCAATTAACAGACAGATGGTTAACACTACCACACTTAACACAGATTTTTCTTGGAGCATATTTATCAGGTGTGTAGTTGTTATGTTTGTTAATCCCTACTTTCCCATTTCTATTGTTTTTCTTTTTAGTTTCTATTTTAACCTCAATCTTTTCTAATATGTCATTCAATTGCTTGATAGGCAGATGACCAACACTCACTTTCTTCTCCTTCTTCACTTGACTTGATTCTCCCGAAATAAAGTTTTTGGAAACTGATCCATACTTTTCATTTAACTTGGCAAGTTTGGCTTTGCTCACAGGTTTGCTCACAGGTTTGCTCACAGCCGATGGATGAGGATTTGTGTCACTCGTCGGATAATCCTTTTAATTATCCGACGGATGACTCTCATCATCCGTCGAGTCCACATCTGTTAGCAATCCTTCAACCAAATTGGATTTCAGCTTCTCCTTACTCTTTTTCCAGGCTGCATCACAAAAGGACACAATACCTTGAATTTTGGTGATTTGAGCATGCACATCTCTAGATGATTTTCATGCCTTAATCACCCCATGTTCTCGTTCAAGTTGCTTCTTCAAAATCTCTTCTTTCTTCAAGGACTCAGTTAATTCCTCCTTAGCAATATTACATTCTATTCTCAATTTCTCAAATTCAATAAACTGAGACTCTAGCACATTATTCCTCTCACTTAAAAACAAATTGTTTTCTTTGATTTTAGCATATTCCTTAGTGAGAGACTTAAGTGTAACACGCAAATGATATAATTATATAGACATGTCATTAATTGCATCATTACACTCAGCTTTAGATAAATGTCCTAGGTTAATGGTGATTACCTGATTACTTGAAGAACTTGTTTTTGTTCATTAGATTTGGCCATTAGGGCTAGATTTACATAGCTGACATCTTCATCCTCATCCAAACTATCTGATGCCCAATCATTTTTTTATGTAATAAAAGCCCTTTCCTTTTGTTTGAGCAACTCAAAGTACTTTTGTTTATAATCCACAGGCTCAAACTTCTTCTTGCTGGAATCTGACTTTTTACACTCAGTGGCAAAATGCCCTGCCAAGCCACATTTGAAACATTTGAATTTTGATTTATCCACCATGTTTCTATTTGGCTTAGCTGCTCGAAAGTTCTTCTTGAACTTGAGCTTAGAAAATCTTCTGGAAAGGAATGCAAGATGTTCATCAATATCATCCATATCATTTTGGCTCAAAGAATCTTCATTTTCAGCTACCAGCCCCTTGCCCTTGTTTTTACAGACCTTTGTAGTAGACTCAACAACTTCTACCTTCACTTCCTTTTCCTTTTCCAACTCAGTAACCGGTGATATGGACCCTCCTTTCTTCTTTCCTTTCTCCATCCTCTCATCTTGCTCTATTTCAAGCTCATAAGTTTTCAGGATGCCTTACAGTCTCTCCAAGGTAAACTCCTTGTAATCCTGAGAATTTCTTAGTGAGACTGTCATTGGTTTCTATTCCTTTGGAAGAGATCTAAGGAACTTGAGATTGGAGTCTTTTGTCTGATAGACTCTTCCATGCAACTTCAGAGCATTTATAGCTTTTAAAACCTACTAAATATGTCAGTGAGAGTTTCATTGTCTTCACAATGAAAGTGCTCATATTGCTGAAGTAGCAGCTGCATCTTATTTTCTCTAACTTGCTCAGTACCATCATAGATAATTTGGATGGTGTCCCAAACCTCCTTGGCTGTCTTGCAATTGATGATGTTGTCAAACATCGCCATCAAATCCATTGAATATAATATTCATGGTCTTTTTGTCCTTCCTGACTTGCTCAATATCAGGATCTGACCATTCATGCCTAGGCTTGGGGACTGAAGGCTCATTGCCAGTAGCAGCTCTCATTGGAACATGAGGACCTCTCTTTATGCTATCAACATAGGCCTCATCTTGAGAAATAAGATGTAGGTGCATCTTCACCTTCCAGTGATGATAATTATCTTTATCCTAAAATGGAATTTTGACTCCAACATCCTTCTTGTTCATCTTGTTATTTTGTTGTGATCTTTAAACTCTTTGTACTTCAAGAGCTTGCTCTGATACCAATTGTTATTCCCTAATAATACAACAAGAATTACATAAGGGGGGTTGAATGTAATTTTGGATTCTTTTTGAGATTTATGAAAAATGGTTCTAACTCAATTTATATCTAATTGTTTGATTTGCAAAGTGCGGAATACAAAATTAAGTTGATCAAACATAAAGTAAAAAAAACTCAGGTCTTTAAAACTTTCTGGTGGATTTTATTGTATCCATCAAATATATATATATATATATATATATATATATATATGTATCAAGAGAACCCTGTGAAGCTTGAATTACTCACAGCTGCTTTACAAGTGAACAAACAAACTACAGAGAAATTCTACAGAATAGAGCTTACAAATGTTTCTCTGCTGAAAATGTGTTTGCTTAGTTTTTTTTGTTTTTTTATTCTACTTGCTACACTTGGTTTATATATCACCAATCTTACATAGAATAAGACAAGATAATAAACAAAACCTATCAAGTCTAACTCCATGCTGCTTCCATTCCAGCATCTTTGAATATCTTCATAATAGCATGTAAATGGTAATGCTTCTTTGTTCTCAAAACCTGCTAAACAGGCTGCCACATTCCTTTTGCAAACACTCGACGCATGTGACTATGTTGTCACTGTCAACAGATATTTGAATTGATCATCCGTCAGGTACATGCTTGTTATCCGTCGGGTAGCCTTGTTGATCATCCATCGGGTAGCTTTGTTGATCATCCGTCGGGTAGCCATTTATCACTTGACTCCATTTCATTTGTGCAGAATTACAAGACATCTTATATTTACATTTAATCAACCTATTCTACACATCTACTAGCAGTCTACATGATTCAGAAGCTACTACAGAATCTATACAAAGTTGTTTGCAGAAATGTGCTACAGTACTTATTGTTACATAAGTTACTCACCCGGTGGATATCAATTAGTCATCCGTCGGGACTATATTGAATCATCCGTCGGGACTATAATTGATCATCCGTCGAGTGCTATAAAATTCACTAAGTTAAATCTACTAAGGTGTTTTGTTTAGCTTATCATCAAGTACACAACATATTCCTAACATCTTTCTCTTTCTTTTCATTTTTTTTTACAATTTCTGAATGAGTGTATTTCGCTCCATCTCATTCAACCCTAGACTACTCATAAAAATATGAGTCGGTTACTAGCCATTTGACGCCTAGCCTTACAAAAACTTGAAATGAAATCCAAGTTTTTCTCCAGATAAAAAAAACAGTGTTTTTACGTCATTAAGAGAATATCAAAAATTCTAAATATAACCAAGTGATTAAATCTCAACAACAAACAAGTATGATCATGATCTAGATCAAAAGCAACCCTATAAGACTTTGTAAAAATATTTGTTTCTAGCATGCAAATCAATTCATTAAGACTTAAACATCCCTCTATTCGTCATCACCACACTCAAATCAACATCAACTTATCAAATAGCATAGTTCATCTTAAGGGATCATGCTAAATATGCATGCAAATGCAACTATATGAAAAAACTTGTTACGACGAAAACACGCGCTAATATTCACGCAAGTATACGCGTTCGCAAGTAGTATAAGATATAAATCAGATTCGTTCCCACAGAGACTGGTATAGGTTAAGTTCAATTTATGCACCTATGCAATAATGTATGGTTATCATCCAATGCTAAGACAAATAACAAGTTGAGATTGTTTATAACTAAGAATTAAACTAACAATTATAACTAAGAGAATAAGAACGGTTGAATTAATATATATGACAAACATGGGATCCTAACTTCATTAAATACTTCATTAAATAGCCTTTTTGTTCTTAACCTTAGCATGTAATGGTGATGACACTAATCAGATAACACGAAATTAGTAAACGCCAACTTTCGTTATACGAATACCCTACTATAAAGCATCCACAAAAGAGATAGAAGTTGAATAGACACCAATTATGCTTAGTCCTTATATGTCTATAAGAATTGAAAACATAACGGTTTAATACGCAAGTTATCTATCGTGATTATATAGGGCAAGTAAGATGGTTAAAATTACCTACGAATCATGCATAACAATAACACATGAACCTATGCTAGCATGACAAGTTCTAAACCTTTATATTCACTGTCGCTTCAATAGAGATTAACACGCTATCTTATATGTTACCTAGGCACATAAGACGAATAAGAACAACCAATACTAGGTTATCATATAATCACCACACACCAGGATATTGAAACAAATTAACTATTGAAATCCATAAGTAAATCCGTTAGAACCCCACGATAATGATTAGTTCATAATCGAACTCATCATCACCATGGGTTCCAATCAAAGCATGATAATAAACAATATAAGAGTGCTAGGGTTCAAGAATAAATCGAAAACAAGCATCCAAGTATCAACTAAATTGAAGAAAATAAGAGTCTTATTCTCCGTAGCCTTCTCGTGCTCTCTAGGTCTTCTTATTGCTCTCACAGGCCTCCTTGTTGTTAAAAACATCTTTTTATGGGTATATGTAGGCTCCAGGATGACCAGGACTCTCAAAATCTTCAATTTCGACTAAAATCAGGATTCTGGGGCAAAAACCGGACGCGGCCGCGCTGCCGTCTGGCGCGGCCGCGCTAACATTCTGGAATTTTTCTGACAAATCTTCCTTTGGCCATATCTTGAGTTCTGCTCGTCAGAAATAGGCATTCAACTGCCCACGCGAAGCTAACGAGATTCTCTAGCCTAGGATTCCAATTCTGATCTTTTTTTCAGGATAATTCTTTGAAAAGCTTCTTTCTTCCTTTAACTGATGCCTGAAATGCAATAACACAAAAACACATCAAAAATACCAACAACTTGAGTCCAAAACACCAACTTAAGCCTGTAATGAAGCGTTCCAAGTAGATATAAAATCCACTTATCAGTTGGCACCTCCATTAAGTTTGCAGTTGGAAGCCCCAAAGATATATTCACTTCTTGTTCATTAAACTCTATCTGTTGGCCTCCAACTGTGCAAGTTACCACCAGAGATACAGAGTTGTCATTCATAATAGTACTTATCACAACTGTTGTCCAAAACTCATGCAGAACATCCAAGTACAAGACTGGGTTAGCAGTTAAAGCTCCTGCAAGGTAGGATTCAGACAAGAATTTTACAAACCCCTTGAAACTATCAGGGGCTTGGTTAGCATCAGTAAAAACTATGTAATCTGTTCCTTTCTCTGGGATAGTAGCTCTAACAATATTGAGTGCCATTTTTTTAGTGAGAATGAATGGGTAAGAAAAATTAGTGAGAAAGGAGTAAAAACGAGAGAGAAATCGGTTTTGGATTGAAAAGTTAGGTCACTTGAGTTCTTGAAAGTTGTAAGTATGTATATGTATCGAGATGTAATAACCCCAAAAATTTTGGACTTTTTGTAAACCTTATGAATAGTGATTTTGCTGATTATGCTGAATAAGAAAACTTTTCATGCCACACAATGTAGCAGTTCTTTTATTGATATTCTGAGGTCTTATTAGTACTCTATATGGTATATAAGTGTATGTAAAGATCGTCAGAATCCAAATCCAAACACTATGATTTTTCCCGAAAATCCACCAGATACCGAAAGAATTGAGTATAAGATAACATGATAAAAAGGATTTAAATTCAAGGATTTTTAGAGAGGATCATAAAAAGAATATAAAATATTGAGAAAGGTTTAGGGGAACCTAAGTAATAAGATCCCAGGTATGATCCCTCAAACGATAAACGAGAACGAAAGTTAAGCGAACCGTATAACAGATAAGCGGTCATTAGCCAAGTAATTAGAGGTTAATCAAAGAGGTTAGTGGATGATGATGTCATCACACCAACAAGAAGAAGATAAGTGTAAGAGGATGACATGAGAAAGATGACATAGGCATGGAGACATAAGCATGACAACTGGAGGGATTGGTTGGTTGATTGTGAGCTACACAATTTTTACCATGGTAACAATCTAATTAACAACAAAAGGAAGTAACCAAGCTAAACACCACACAAATCATTTAATCAAACTAGAAATAGTTTTACTTCACTTTTCTTCCCTTGCTCTCGGCCAAAACCAGTGCAGCAACTTAAAACTACCATGTCTCCTTCAATACTCACTTAAATGTTGTGTTCTATAGCTCGTTGGAAAGGTATTGAGATGGCCTACAACTCTTGTTCACAAGTATCGTCCAAATAAGTATAGTAAGACCCTCATTTGTACAGTTCTTTAAATAGGACTTTTAGAAACTTCAAAACCTAACTTTGTGTTCTTGATTTCTTTGGAAAGATCAAGCTTGTAGGAGGTTAGATTAAGGCTCCATAAGGCTTCCTAGCAACTTAAAACCTATCAAGGAAGGTATCAACTTCAAACCCTAGCTTTAATTTTATGATTCCATTAAGTTTTATTGAAGCATTGTTAGTATTAAGGCTTGATCTTTGATTATAGGTAGTTTTGGTGGATTTGTATTGGTTTTGAATATTGGGTCTTTGATTGGTTGGATAAATTGGTAAAACTTGGAGTTGGGGACTGAGTTTGTAGTATGATGGTTGAATATTGTTGTATTGGTGGTTGTGAGTGAATTGATGATAATTTAGAGTGTTAATTAAATTGGAAATCACGTAAACATAAACGTCATAATGCCCGATTTTCCTTAATTATTCTGTTCTTAACTTTAGGACCCGTGAACTCACTGAAAGATTCTAACCTTTGCCATGTTTAGATAGTTCATGTTACGAGCTTCGTTTTGATATATGTGATTTGTTAAGCGTAGAAATGACCATAAGCAAACGTTAGGGTTCAATTGGTTAAAGTCTAGTTTCTTAAGCGACCGTGGTTTAATTCCGGCTTATGTTGTTGTTCATAGGTTACCGGACCCACTCTAAGCTTAAGTCTACCCCGGAGCACTCAGACAAGTTTTCTACCCGTTATACTGTTGTTGTGATGTATATATGTATATGCATTATCTTGTGATAAGTGCATTATTGTTATTAGCAAATCTTGCGATATATTGGAGCATGTTAATATGATATGCATGCCTGTTTCGTAATCTTGATATCTAATTGTTGATTCAATTGCTTATAAGTTGCATAATACCTATGCTAGAGATAAGCAGTAATTGCGTATACCCTTAGTATAGGGAACCCGAAGGTGAACATTTTTCTAAACCGGGAGTCTGTGTTCCCGAGTATAATATATGTATATTTTTATATATATATAAATAGTTTTCAAAACTATTAATCAAATAAGGTTTATTCGATAACTTTATTTATTTAATGAATATTATTTTAAATATTCATTCGAGGACTTATGACTCCGCTTATTTTATTTAATGAATATTATTTTGAATATTCATTCGAGGACCTATGACTCCGCTTATTTTATTAAATAATATTCTTTATTTTATTAAAGAATAATGTTTCGATAATCAAACTTATTTTCGATTATTCAAATAAATATCGTACTTTCATATAAGTATATCTTTGGTTAATTATTATTATTCATTTCAAGTATGAGTTTTAAAACTTCTACTTCAACTATTTTTATAAAGATCATCCTTTATGAGAATATTATTTAAATAATAATATTCAGATATTTTCTAATATATTGGGACTGATTTATTTTATTAAATCAGGATTTCTCCAAACATTCTTAAAAATATTTTCGAGTCTTCAAAATGATTTTAAAAGTTAGAGCGAATCCCAAAACTCATTTTCAAATTTAAGATCTTCCTTCGAAGGGTACATGAATACTCACTCAAAAATCTGAGGGATCCGGCACTGTGATGTATTTTATATTCGCAACAAGGTTTCTATTTTGATAAAAGAGTTTTTGATTACTTATCCAACACTCGGGAAGTAAAATTCTTGGAACAAGTTAATCCATTAACAGGCATCGCCTGGAAAATATCGGTGAGTTTTCTATTCCAACTAGATACGACTTCTTGGTGGAGCCGTATCAACAAGTTTCTACTTGGGGAAAGTGGGGACGAGCTTTACGTTTCAGAGTCATGGATTCCATCTGAACTAGGAGTGGCGTAAGTGGTCGAGTGGCACCGGCCCAGCCTTATTATATTGGCCCAAATGGCCCGGAAAATGCATTTCTGGATTTATTTCATCTATTCCATGATAAGACGGTCCTTTCCTTAGGAGTCTAGTGTTCGGTTGACACGTAAATCCGACTATTCTCCTCTACATGTAGAAAATGGTGGGGTTGCACTACTGCGACCGATCATCGTTAGTGGTCTTCCTGGCGCGGCAAACTCCCGTAATGAGTTCATCATCCAATTAGATATTTCTGCAACACTACCCAGAGCACTTCGATAGAAAGGCTACGGCTGGGCGATTGTTAAGTGTTGGCAGGGTTGAGTTTTCAAAATGATGTTTCCATCAAATGAAGTATCTCGTAACTTCATTTCATTTTCATGATATTTCAAAGATTAATTCTATACAAGTTTTGTCGTGTAGCTTCATCTATGGGATGAACTAATTATAACTTGAATGGTGGTAGTTCAAGTAGTATTCGGAAAAGATATAAGTATATTGGAGTATCTTTTAACTTCATATTTTCAACTTATATCTAGTTAATGATTATCTTATGAATGACAAAGGTTTTCAGAAAAATGTTGGGACAAGGTTAGATATATGAGATCACCTTACAACGATATTTTTATACATTTATAAACTGGAACTCTGTTAATCAGTATACATATTATTTTGGTGGGCTTGTTGCTCACCCTTGCTTTCTTCTTTCATCACACAACATCAGATAGACAAGATGAACAGGACCAAGCTCCCAATTCGCGAGCGGATAGGAAACGTTCCGCAGTTTCCTATAGGCGTTGATGTCGCTGTAGCTGAGGTAGGAACTACCCATAGGCTAGGCTTTCAACTTTTGATATACCAGACTTATGTATCTTTATGAATTGTAATTGTTACGACCGGCATTTTGTGTAATATTATTTGTGGACTTGGTACAATATTAGAGCCGAATGTAATTATATTAAATGATTGTACGTTTGTGTGACTGAAAATTTCTGCATTATAAATTTACTTTATGTAGTATATGATTTTTCAAAGCAAAAGTTTATTTATTTCCCTTATTTTTGATTTATAAGGAATATCCTAAACCTTGGAGAAATTCTCTTTTAAAAGTTATTTTGTTCACAAATTTCAAAAGTGATTTTATAAAATTTCTAAAAATCCAAGTTATTTTATGGTAAAATTTTTATAATTTTTGAACTTGTATTTTATTTTATAAAAATAAATCTTTAAAAATTTTATTTGTTATAATTAGCAAATTACATGGAAGCCCTTGCATGCAAACCACTCTTCTATTCTCTTCAAGGACAAAGAAGACATTTCCAAACCCACTAACTCATAATTTACTAGCCAACTTAACTCCTTGACCTTGCATGCAAGATAGCCTAACTCTAGCTAGAGGGTTACTCTTGTCATTTCCCAAACCCACTTGCATTATAGTCAAATCAAAGACATAAAAACAAATCAAAGAGTGATCACCACTCCACTTTCACCCCACCACTTCACTCTCCCCTTCTTCTCCTCCCTCCCTCTCGGCTTTCTCCCCCTCCCTCTTGGCCCTTCCAAAACCGAGGCCCCCATTCCCTTCTCTCTTCATTTCTTCACTCAAACAATCATCCTATAATCAAGTAATCTTACTCCCTACATGTTGTTCTTGTATATCTCAAGAGTTTAGAGTATAAAACTTATGTGTTGACCTTGCCTGGTGGTTTTTTTGTTAAACTCAAAGTGAATATCCTTGATTCTTGTGAATTCAAGGCTTTCACCATGAGTTATAGTATCAAAGGGTTGAGAATGGCTAGACATGAGTGTGTTACACTCATGCAAATGTTGTTTTCACCCTAATCCATTCGTCCATGACTTGATAGGAGCCGAATGGGTGGTGTTTTGGTTGCCTTGTTTCATTTTGTGTGTTTTTGTGATGATAACATGAAAATCTTAGTAAAAATCTTGGTAAAAACCTTTGCATGCTAGGTGGTCATTTAGCTATAATCCATGATAGGCTTGCATGTCGAATTATAATGAGAATTTATTTGGAAATCATGTTGTTTTGGTTTGTAAGACTCGAAGTCATGCATGCAAGTAGATCACACTTGAATGTTTGGAAGTTCTTGATCATTCAGATTGATATTTTGTTAGTAAACCTTAATTTTAGTTAAGTTAAGATATTAATTAAGAATTGTGCTCCTTAATATGTGATGTTATCTCGTTTATACTTATCAAGAAGGTTAAAGTTGTTGTCCTTGAAAACTTGATGACTTGTAATTTGTGTAATGTGATTTCTTTTGTTTTGTGTTAGGTCACATACACACTGTAGAGGGGGTGAATACAGTGTAAAGTACAATCAGATCGAACTTTATTAACTCAAGTAACAGAAAACAAACTTTATTGAAACAATAAACTCTGTTACAGTATGGAACTGTTACCTCTCAGTGATGAACAAATATCACGAGAGCTGCTAGGGTTACAATGAATAATCTTCTCGAATATGATAACACTTATAGTGTAAACCCTATGTCTGTGTTTATATACTACACAGTTACAAGATAATCGCTAATTGATATGGAATATAATTCTGCTTCCTAAAATATATCAATCAGATATCTTTTCTTCCAAGTATTATATTCTTCATATAATTCCTTCTTCATGCATATCTCTTCTTATGTTTGTCTCGATCTTCTTTCCTTTAATCAACCGATGTCCTTATCTGAACATTCTTCAGTACTTAAGTTCTGATATCCATCTTCTGATGATTATCTCCTGATAATATAAGTACTGATATCCTTAAGTCCTGACTTCCAGTAAGTACTGATTTATCCTGTTTAAGTAAGATCTCAAAACTAAACATAAATCATATTAACCATGACATTATCAAATATATCTAACAATCTCCCCCAACTTGTAAATTAGCATAATATACAAGTTTAACAGATATTTGATGATGTCAAAAACATTAAGTACAAATGCATGAGAATTAGACTAGATAACTACAACTTACAGTCCTTAAAGCTTTACCAATCTTTAACTTCTGATAACAACTTCAGTCTGTACAAATATCAGAATTTAAGTAGTTGTAGATCTTGCCTTGGCTTCATCTTCTGATCTCTCTGATGTCAGGAGTTTTTTTGAGATAGTTCTTCAACAAACATTTCTCAGCATATCTGAGTTCATCAATCATCCTCCTTTTAGCATCTTTAAGCTCTGCAGTATCTTCACCAATTTGAAAGATTGCAGCCCTGAGATCATTAATCTTAGCTTTTCTTATATCCTGATTCAGTCTGATCAAATATGCTTTATCAGACTCAAGATTGAATTCCACAGCCCTGTAATCCAGAAAGGTAGTTATAATTATAGCAGTGTTGGGCTTCATTTCAACTATATCACCCTTGTGATCTCTGTACTTTGGAAGATATGTGCTATCAGACTTAACAGAATAAAGCCTTTTCTGTCCCTGAATCTGATCCTTCAAATAGTTTGCAGCACTTTCTGTTAATTTATCATTCACTTGAAGTAAGAATAGTACATGCTCCAGTTCTTCAAAATACTTCAATGGAATGGCATTTTGCCTTATATGATAAACCCTACCATCTGTCATGAAGTACAACAAGATGTGTTCTTTCAAGTAGGTATGGTAAACCATTTGTACAGATTCCAGTTGATTCAATCTCTCAGGAGTTGCTCCAATACCTGGTTCACTCAAGCAAGTTGGATCATTGGTAGTGTTCTGTATTCTTCTTTCATCAGCACTTCCCAATCCAGTTTTATCTCTTGCTTCCTTTCCAGTAACTACTCTTGCTTCAAAACCACTTGCAGCAGTCTTCAAAGGTTGAGTCTGTTTTGCTTTAGTGAATCCTGGTAGGAGTGTCTTTGATTTATCTTCTGATATCAAGTTATCTTGAGCTATGTCAGAGGTTACTTGCTTCTTCGGAATATCAGAACTTACTGTCTCTTGACTCTGAACAACTTGAGCCATGTCAGAGGTTGTCTTAAAAACTTTTCTTGAAGTCAGAGCAAGATCATCCTTTTCATCAGTGATTTCTTCATTCTCAGGAGGCACATAAACCTTGATAGGTTCACCAACTTTTTCTTTACCCTTGGATCTTGGATCTATCCGCGGTTGTGATTTAGCCAATGTTGCTTCAGTATTTGTCCTTTCTTTTATCACAATGCCTTTGAGTTTTGGAAGTGTCTTTTTACCAGAAGCTTCAGATTTAGATGTGACTTTTTCTGATTTAAGTCTGGCTTCTTCTTCCATTAAACTCTCCAAGTCCATTCCTGGATTTTCCTGAAGAAATAACTGGCTTGACATTTCTTCATCAAGATCTAAAAGTTCATCAGAACTTATCCTTTTACCAGTAGCAGAACTAATTCTTTTTCCGGTATCAGAACTTATCCTGTGACTTGTGATTTGAGCTTTTCTTGATGAGAAACCTCTACCTTGACTATGACCTCTACCCATTCCAGGGTTTCCATGATCATCCTTTTCATCATCCTTCCCCTTCAGTGTCTTATCAGTTTTGCATTTGGACTTAATTACTTTCCCCCCTTTTTGGCATCAGCAAGTAAGAGAAGAGAGACAAGCAATTCCACTGAGGCTTGGATTTCATTAAGTTGAGATTGCTGAGAAGCTTGATTTTTCAGAATATCATCAATTTGAGCTTGTTGTTTCTCTTGAGTCTTCTCAATATAAGCAACTCTGTCAAAGGTAGGTTGGAAGAATTTTTTCTTGTCAATCTTCTGAACTTGATCTTGGTTAATGAATTCTTCCTGAATCTTATGTAACTCTGCATGAGTAGTTGAATGAAGACCTTGTAGATGTTTAGTACTCAATGCAGTGACTATAAGCTGTGTTTTGAAATCATCAGTAATTAACATCTCATCAGCTTTAGTCAAGTGCTCAGCAAGATGCTTTGCAGATGGAGGATAGGTAACTGAGTTCCATTCCTTAGTCCACTCCTGTCATGCAGGAGTTTCACTCCAAGGCACTGGTGCTTCTCTTGTAACAAACTTCTTAACAAGTTCAGATTTAAGAACAGTTTATTGAGGAGCATGTCCTGAAGGACCTGCTTCATCAGCATCTTCATTTGGAGCAGCATCACCAGTATCTCCAGTATTTGCAGCATCAGAACTTACAGAATCAGTATCTTCTGATAAAACAACAGTATGAGTAGCAATGGAGGCTTCAGGATCATCCTCTAATTGCTGATCTGGTTCCAAGTTCTGATCAACAGCCATATCCTGATGCTCACCTATATTCTGATCATCAGCATCTAGATGCAGAGAAGGTGTAGTAGATAATTCTGGAGTTTGAGAGATGAAGCTCAAACATATTAGAGACAAAACATCTTAGATAATTCTGTAGTAGAGAAGGTGTAGTTTAAATTAAAATTGAAATGGTCATCAGAATATGAATATTTATCAGGATTTATTAATGCATTACAAAACATCTTAGAGACAAGAACTTGCAAGAAGAAATTTCATTAATATATTAAGAGAATACATTCATGAAATTTAAATTACATCAGAACTTTTACAAGATTGTCCTAAGCTGTTAAACCTAACATCAACAGCCTTAGTCCTAGCTCAAGAAGCAGGGCAAGGCTGACGATGAAGAAAAATAGGAAGAAGAAACTAAATCAGTTCTTCTTCCTACTCTCGACAAACAGAATATCGAGTCTGATGATTCGCTCTTTCTGGCGGAGAGTTTCCATCCTTTCCTCCTCCAATCACTCCAGATGTTGATGGTAATCCATGTAGAAGAACAGGAGGTGGGTGAGTACCTCCTGGGGACCTGAGTCCCGTATCTCATCACGAATGGCAGTGACGTGCCATTCCTGCTGCCAGGCTTCACAGCTCAGATCCATGTTGAATGTTTCATAGTTCAAAAACATATTGTAATTGACCATGGTGTTTTTGATATAAAGAGTATGAAGATGAGTTTGTGATAAAAGAGTTGATGTGAAGGCTGATGTGAAGTGGTTGTTTATATAGGAAAAAGAATGCCAGGAGACGCAAGAAAATTTAATGCTGACAGGTAGGATTAATTCTACCTCGTCTCCCTAGACTGGGAAGACGAAAAACAGTCATTGGAAGTGTAAGTCATGGTTTAATGCGCACAAGTAACAAGTAAACATTACTGTACATGTACATGAACAACTATCCCTAATGATATTGACTATTAATATTTTACCCAAACATATTCTGATTTAAAAGGAGACTGTTTTTAGATTTTATCCATAAATAAGTCAAGTAAAGGATCAGATTTTAATATCAGAACTTAGACTTATATCAGAACTTAACAGTTATCAGAATAATATGACACAAAAACTGTTCATCTAAAATAACATAGATCACCACAGTAATTTTCATCATTCATATGGAGTGG
The DNA here is from genome assembly GCF_009905375.1 of Apium graveolens. NCBI lineage: Eukaryota > Viridiplantae > Streptophyta > Magnoliopsida > Apiales > Apiaceae > Apium > Apium graveolens. The sequence goes on from NC_133651.1 coordinate 95,763,810, forward strand.
TTAGTGTGTGTATTAAGCTAAATATCAGACAAAGAGTAAAGTCTGATTCACTTCAGTATATCTTAGAAATAAGACATAACTAAAACTTTACTAAAAACCTGTCATTATTCTGAAACCTATTATTGAATGAGTTCATGCTTGAGTCCACCTCAACTATTTTGTGCTAATTTTGTGCATCTTTTTAAATTCAATTGTACAGTGGCTTCTCAGTGTAAGTGAGTCACGACTGCTTATCAGAATTTATGCTATTATTAGAGTATTTCTCCAGTAATCATAGAGTGTGAAAAGTCACCAAGAAAATATTTTGCTTTTCTGATGCATATTTACTTAATACCAGTAATGCACTTGGGTCGTCCCTTCCATATTTTTACTCTAGATCTCAAAGGAGTACCTGATTTTAATCCTTGATTCTTTTCTTTTGCTTTTGATAAGAGAGGTTTATCATCACTTAGTACATTCAACATATTTACTAGCATCAGAACTTAACAGATGAGAAGCAATATTCTAGTTTGTGACCTAGAAATAAGATAGACAAAGTAAACTCAACTAAGCTCAATATCAGAATTTGCTTGTGTCAATGGATTTCCACATAAATAATTACTTTTAACATGAGATTCCTAGTTTATGAAAGACTACTAGGTTAGCATCTAGCACAGGTATCCTCATAGGATTGAATAGTTACAATAACAGACATATCACTATCAGAGTTTAGAAACTTATATCAGACAATAATCAGTACTTAAGCAAATTTTCAATTAAGCACAGAATACACAAAGAAAGTATGTAAATTCATTTAACTCTTCTTGCATTGCTTGCACCCAATCAACATCTTGAAGAGCTTCTTCCACTTTCTTTGGCTCAGTCTGAGAAAGAAAAGAATTGTAAAGACATTCATTTGAAGTACCTGTTCTAGTTCTGACACCTGCATCAGGATTTCCAATTATCAAATCAGGTGTATGTGATTTAGTCCACTTCCTTGCAGATGGAAGGTTTTTTCTAGAACTGGATGCTCCCCCATGATCCATGCTGTCTTCATTTTCATTTTCTGATACCCCCCTGAAACTATGCTCTCTGAGTTGGATTCTTCAGAATTTAGATTTTCAGAACTATCAGAACTTGGCTTATCAGAACTTGATGAATCAGAACTTGAAGAGCCAGATGTATGTTCTAATGCTTCTTGAGATGTGGTAAGATCTTGAGTATGCTCCCCTGCATAGGTGCATCTTCCTTTGGCGTAGTCACCACAGTTTCAATAATGTCAGAGTTTAATCCATCAGAGTTTGCAGTATCAGGACTTAGATTGTCAGGATTATCAGTATCAGAATTTGAGTCTTCATTTTCAAATCTCAGCTGATCATGATCAATAAAATCTTCAAGTCCAGTAATCTTCTTGTCATCAAAAGAGACATTGATAGACTCCATGACCACTCTTGTTCTCAAGTTATAAGCTCTGATACCACTTGTTAGGTCACACACACACTGTAGATTTACTCACAACTTCACAGTGTTCTTCAAAGAAATCAACATGATAACCTCTGTCACAGATTTGACTTATACTCAGCAGATTGTGTTTAAGTCCTGAGACCAGAGCTACTTCTTTAATGATGACATTCCCAAGATTGATATTGCCATATCCCAATGTTTTTCCAATGTTGCCATCTCCATAAGAAACACTTGGGCCAGCTTTCTCCATAAAGTCTGATAGCAGGGCTTTATTTCTAGTCATATGTCCTGAACATCCACTGTCCAGAACTAGGATGTTTTTTATGTTGCCCTGCAATCACAAAGACCACTAATGATTAATTTTAAGGACCCAGACTTGCTTGGATCCTTTGGCCTTATCAAGTTTGTTAACATTTGCAGCGGATTTAGCATCAGAGTTTATGTTAACATTTTTCTTATCAGAATTTTTACTATCAGACTTTGAATTAGAATTTACACTAGAAGGAACAATTGAAACTTTCTTTAAAGAAGGTTTTATTTGATAATAATCATAGTACAAACTATGATATTCCTTACAAGTATAAATGGAATGCCATAAACTACCACAATGAAAACAAGGATTTTGTGGCTTATATCTAACAGACTAACTCTTAACTCCTGACCTTGAAGGTAAGGAGTTTATGTTCTTATTCTTCCTGCAAAAAGAAGCCAGATGGTTAGAACTTCCACAGTTATGACACGTTTTCCTAGGAGCATCAAGAACAGGCTTATAATCATTGCTTTTATTCACACCTTCCTTTCCATTCCTATTTTTCCTAGGTGATTTTACCTTGTTTGCGTTCTTAACATCTTTCAGCTTATACTTAAGCTGCTTCTTAGTCATTAAGCCTATGTTTACTTTAGCTGTCTTTTCCTGTTTTAGTTTGTCAGAAGTTAATCCCTTTTTAACTTCTGATTTCTCATTATCAGACTTTATAGTTACAAACTTAACAGGTTTTAACTTTGGCTTTTGCTTAACAACATGCTTAATTTCTACAGTGGCTTTATCATTCTTATCCTCTCCATAACCTAAGCCCTCTTTCCAGTTTTCACTACTTAGCAAATTTTGAGTTGTTCTGCCAGAGTTAGTCCAAGTCCTGATAACCTCTCTTTCCTTTTCTAACTCAGTTTTTAGAGATTCATTCATTTTTAGCACTTCATCCCTAACATAAAAAACATCATCTCTATCTTTCTGAGTTTGATGGAACATAACTAACTCTTTTTCTAAGAAATTATTTCTTTTCTTAAAAGCAATATTTTCAGAAGTTAATCTTTCACATGTTAAGGTTTGATCTCTATAACTAACAAACATGGTTTTAAGATATCTTCTCAACTCATTAATATCATCAGTATGAAAAGTATAAGTAGTCTGATGTACCTTTGATTCAGCAGCTTCAGAACTGCTTTCAGCACTTGCTTTATCAGCATTTGCCATCAAAGCATAATTCTCCTCACTTTCAGAGTCTGAGGTATCTGTCCAGCTTTTCTTCTTTGTGACAAGAGCTTTGCCTTTGTCACTCTTCACTTTCTTGCAATCAGGAGATATGTGGCCTTTCTCACCACAGTTATAGCATTTGACATTGGTATAATCTCCTCTGTCAGACTTTCCTCCTCTGCCCTCAGATCTTCTGAAATTCTTCTTATCAGAACTTGTGCCTTTCCTGGAAAACTTCTTTCCATTCCTGAACTTCCTGTATGCAATCTTTGTGATCCCTTTCACCATAAGAGCACACAGCTTCATCATCTCCTCATCAGCATCAGTCTCAGGCAAGCTTTCAGATTCTGAGTCATCATCACTTTCAGAACTTGATGACTCAGTATCAGATTTTGTGAAAAGAGCTTTACCCTTGTCTTTCCTTGAGGTAGCTGCCTTGGGGGATTCTTCTACAGCCTTAAGAGCAGCTGCCCTTGACTTTCCTCCTTTCCTCTTGCTTCTTTGTTCCATCTCAAGTTCATGAGTCTTGAGCATTCTATAAATTTCATCAAGAGTTGTTTCATCAAGATTGTAGTTGTCTCTTATTGTTGTTGCCTTCAAATCCCAGCATTCAAGAAGAGCTAACAGGAATTTAAGGTTTGAATCTTCAAGATCATACTCCTTATTAACCAGTGACAAATCATTCAAGAGTTTGACAAATCTATCATATAAATCAGTCAATGACTCATTAGCCTTTGAGTCAAAGTGTTCATATTCTTGAGTGAGTATTGTCTTCCTGTTCTTCTTAATTGTATCAGTTCCCTGACACCTTGTTTCCAGAGCATCCCATATCTCCTTTGCAGTCTTGCAGTTAATTACCCTGTTTTACATTATATTATCAATGGCACTGTGCAGTAAGTGTCGTACCTTAGCATCCTTAGCAACTGATGCGATATCTTCAGCAGTGTAATCACTCTTCTCCTTTGGTACAGTCTTTGCTGCTTCACCTGCAACTGCAACTGCAACAGCGAGCTTGGTTGGCTTGTGAGGTCCTTCCTTGATTCTATCAAGATATTCTGGATCTGTAGCTTCCAGAAACATGGTCATCCTCACCTTCCATATGACATATTCAGATGGTCTCAGTATGGGAACTCTGATGGTCTCATACCAACTTTGAATTTGTGTCTTTGGAGGTTCTTTAGTTTTGGTGGGCTTAGTTGGAGTTTCTGTGTCAGACATGATTGTGTTTGGATCTTAAAATCTTTGTACGTTAACAGATAGGCTCTGATACCAGTTGTTAGGTCACACACACACTGTAGAGGGGGTGAATACAGTGTAAAGTACAATCAAATCGAACTTTAATAACTCAAGTAACAGAAAACAAACTTTATTGAAACAATAAACTCTGTTACAGTATGGAACTATTACCTCACAGTGATGAACAAATATCATGAGAGCTGCTAGGGTTATAATGAATAATCTTCTCGAATATGATAACACTTATAGTGTAAATCCTATGTCTGTCTTTATATACTACACAGTTACAATATAATCGCTAATTGATATGGAATATAATTTTGCTTCCTAAAATATATCAATCAGATATCTTTTCTTCCAAGTATTCTATTTTCATAGAATTCCTTCTTCATACATATCTCTTCTTATGTTTGTCTCGATCTTCTTTCTTTTAATCAGCTGCTGTCCTTATCTGAACGTCCTTCAGTACTTAAGTTCTGATATCCATCTTCTGATGATTATCTCCTGATAATATAAGTACTGATATCCTTTAGTCCTGACTTCCATTAAGTACTGATTTATCCTGTTTAAGTAAGATCTCAAAACTAAACATAAATCATATTAACCATGACATTATCAAATATATCTAACATTTTGCTATGTTGCACCTTAGGTAACGATGATCTCCACTAAGCCTATTTTGAGTATAAGGGAGTTAGTTCAGTAGATCACCTTAGTTAAGTGTTGGTTTGGGTACTTTGGTTGTTGATGGTTGGGTTTGCTAAGTGAGAACCTTGGAGAAAGGAGAGTATTAGTTTCTGCAGAAAATCAGTTTGTTACCCTGAGCTTTAGAGTGAGTTTTGACCATGTCATTTTTGTGCACTTTGAGGCCCAAACCACCAGAATCTAGAAATAGGAGTATATGATAGGTTTTAGGTGTTTGTTGGAGGTTTGTAAGTTGTTTGGTTAGGTGCACGAGTGGAATCACAAAATCTGTCCAGCAGGGGACAGTTTCGTTGCAACTTAGAAATAGGAAGTTTTGACCTTGTCATGGGTAGGCCCTCATTAGGCCCTGTTGGGCCTTAGTTAGGGGGAGTGTCAGAAGAATTTTTCCAGCCATAGTTCATAAGATTTGAGTTAGAACCATGTGTCACAAGTTAGTTCAAGTCAGGGCATTTTCTGCCCAGAAAAACAGGGGAACCATGGACTTTGAGCTTAGGCCCAAGGAGGCCCAAGCTAGACCCTTGAGCCACATCGAGTTTGGGAGATGCCTTATGGTCAGAAGAGTCTAGTGTAGAAGTTTTGGAGGTAAAGTTGTAGTTTAAGAGTGTCTAATGCACTCAAGAAATCATAGATATCATTCTGAAATTTACCTTAGTGAACATTTTCACTTATCACATAGTTTTAGAGCACTTATGAGTGAGACCTAGGTTGACAACTATGGTTGCAAGATAGTACAAAGCCATTAGAGTAAAAGGCCCAAGTGAGGGTCAATAGGTTTTGGATAGTTTAGTAAAGGCACATCGAGTTAGGAGGCCAAAATTTGGAGACTTTGTCTAGTTTAGCGATCAAGTAACTTAGTTGGGGATCGAGATCATCCAAGCCTAGTGTTGCATTATGGTGTGTGTGATATTATTTGATATTAAAATATGGTATGTGAGTATATGTGGCTATGTATACTATTGTATTATAAGGTGATTATAAATTGCATGTATATAGGCTTAAGTGCCATTTGTGTTTAATTTCGGGTTGTAAATAGGTTGAGTTGGTGATAATATATTATAATAAGGTTATTATTATTTATGTAGGATCTCGAGACAAGGGTAAACTTGCCATAAAGGTAAAGTAAAGCTTCCAGTTGCTCCTACCAGCCAAACCAGACCAGCCTTTCTCAAGGCAAGTGATTCAACCTATTTTTCATTTACACTGCAAATGTGTGATAACTAGTTCTTATATATTGATGCGAGTATCCTGAATTATCTTGATATAATTGAAACAAGCGATTCTTAAATCTATCTTCGTATTATATAGAAATGCCATGACCCCTCAAGTACATATTGCAAGTAGATCAAAAGTCGTATCATGCTAGTATATCAAAGTAATTGGAATGCCAGGATAAAATAAAGATTTGATATAATACTTGATTGATCCTCTTGATTAACATGCTATTGATTCCTAAAATATTGACATCTCACCCTGATTCTTGAACCCCAATAGAAACTTTACCCTGATACCTAAAAGCCAGATATTCTTCAAAGTTGTTCTTAATTGATTGATAACCCTTTTTCTTACCCTAAAGTTCGACAATCCTGATATACCTTGAGCTAAAGATCATTTTCTTCATACCTTAACACCCCTAGTATTCATGAAGCTTATCTTCTTGATGTTCTAATATTTGTACCTTGTCAAAAACCATTGCTTCAAGCCTAGTTTGGCATTACTCTTTCATATTATCCAATAGCCTTTCTAAATTTCCTTGTCAAAGTTCTCGTATGTGAAAACCTTTCAATTACCCTGATATAGTAAAGTCTAGTGGATCATGGCCCTGAAATTTGGTGACATATTTCCAGTGTTTCAAAGTTGATCTAAAATCCCATGATAAAAATGTTTACTACTTAAGAGATTTTATTATAATCGGCATCAGTTTTCAGAATGATTAAAATGTGGATTTTCAGTCCCAAAGAGGGATAAATGTTTTCCTTAAATAGTGGATCTGGACTGAGACAAGAGTCCTTTCCACACTTATATTGTAGGCTTAAAAGTTGCCTAGAGATCCCATTACTATTTTAGAACCCAGCGTGGTTCGGAATTACTTCGCGGCTAATCACCGGCTGTAATCTGTAGCGTCATAAAATGATTTTGATTAAGTTATGATTTTGTAAATGTTTTGATTCAAGCAAATGACGCCATCACCTAAAATTTCATCTCTTGTTATTATTAGTTATATCTTCGCATTGTCATTCCTTAATATATATCTTGATTTATGTTTCGTATCGTACTGTTTAGCACTTGTTGAGCATTTGGCTCACTCCTTGCTTTAACCCTGATATTACAGCTAGCAGCTATGGTTAGATTCAAGCAGACAGCACGTAAGACTTGTGACACCGATGCGTATGTCCGAGCTCAGGTAGAATAAGAGATAGTTTTGTGTGAGGACTCGATATTTAAATCAGTTATAATAGATGGCAGTGTTGGGCTGTTCCAAACTTTAAACTGTAAGATCTTGGATTCGGTTATATTTACTTTCTTTAAAATATTGTAATAGTTATATATTTTGTTTGTTAAGTTGGGGGTGTGACAAGTTTTGGTATCAGAGCTACGGTTTAGAGTCCCTGGACAGCCCAAATAGGTTATAGGACATATGTATAGGTTATAGATAATATGCGAGAGAGTAGGTTAAGTAAATTTATTATTAATACTCCTCTTATTGGTTTGTCAGCAAAGGGCGCATTCGTCGTCATCCTCTGGGTCGGACGACACTATTGCATTCTCCGTGTATGCTGAGTTGAGGCGCGAGTTTGACATGCTTCAGGGCAAGTACGACCGACTGATAGATCGACTGAAGAATGTGTATCCGGACAGCCGAAACTATGAGGGGAAGCCTAAGGAGCAGGTGACTGCGAGACTTGAGACTTTGGTTCAGTACGTCAACACTAAGCTTGAGGAAATGCCATGGCACCGAGACCGTACCAGCCAGTATATCATCCAGATGGTGGCGGATGAGCTCCAGAGCACTATGAAGACGCTTCGACAGGAGAAGACTACCAAGCCCCGTTCCGATAGAGTGGAGCCTTAGTTCTTTCCATTATCTACCTTTCATGTTATTGTATTATCTACTTTTACTAAATAATGTCAAAGCTAAAGTATTGATTGATTAGGGAGCAACGAGATCTTTCATATCAGAAAATTTTGTTGATAAACTTCAATGTGATAAAATGATTATGAGCGAAGTATTAAATGTGGTAATTGCGAACCAAAAGAAGATTCCTGTGAATCAATTCTGTCTGAAGTGTGAGATTGATATTTCAGGGCATAAGTTTTCAGCCGACTTGATACTCTTCAAGTTGGGAGAGTTCGATATAATTTTAGGTATGGATTGGTTAGGGAAGAATAACGCCCAAATTAATTGTAAGACCAAGAAAGTGTATTTAAAGACGAAGAGTGGAGAGAAGGTAGTATTTAAGGGACAAAGGCAAGAGCAATTGTTTCTTACAATCGTTTAGGCTAAGAAGTTACTTAGAAAAGGTTGTGAGTCGTTCCTAGCTTATGTAGTGGATTCATGTAACACCCCCAGATCCGGGGTCGGGGATCCGGGTTGTCACGGTCTTTCTTTCCACAATATCACTTCACTTAATTAATAATAAATAACCTCATGCTGTGACCCCACACTAACACACACCACAACCCGTTATAGTCTCAGAGATGAAATTGAAATAAGTACAAGTCTTTGAATCCACAATTTAAAATTATTACAACCCAAAATGATTACTTGATAATTTACAGTTAATTGCCATTATCTGCCACAAGTTATAATTATACATAATTTGATTCTCAAAAGTAGATGGTCTGAACTACAATGGATCTACCTCTGCAGCTATAGCAGCTACAACATCATCGGGAAGACGCGGGACGCTTCCCACGCGCTTGCGCTGGGTCTGCTGGAGTCTGGCCATATCTCCTAACTGTTGTTGTGTGATGAAGAAATAAAGCAAGAGTGAGCCTTACAGCTCGCAAGATAATATGTAGTGATAACAATAATACAAGTATCTAAATGGATACTTACTAGAATCTTTATCGCGTGTAAGATAATTACTTACTAGATATAAGTAAAAACAAGGAATGAAGTTACCGATACTTCCCCACACTTATATCATTTATAAAGCTACTTGAACTATCACCGTTCAAAGTATTATAAGATTCACGAGGTCATCCCATAGATGAGACCACAAATAAAACTTGAAAATATTTGATCTTTGAAATATTTTGAAAAGAGATGAAGTTACGAGATACTTCATTCAATGGATACACCAATAAAAATGTTTGACCCTGTCAATGCTTCGGCAACCACCCATTAGTAGCCTTTCGATCGAAATGCTACGGGTAGTGTTGCAGAATTATCCAAATGGATGATGAACTCATTACGGGAGTTTACCGCGCCAGGAAGACCACTTACGATGATCAGTCGTAGTAGTACAACCCTACCATTTTCTACATGTAGAGGAGAACCTGTCGGATTTACTTGTCAACCGAACACTGAACTCCTAAGGAATGGACCGCCTTAGCGGAACTTTCAGGCCATTTGGGCCAATATAATAAGGCTGGGCCGGCGCTACTCGACCACTTACGCCACTCCTAGTTCAGATGAAATCCATGACTCTGAAACGTAAAGCTCGTTTCCCCTTTCCCCAAGTAGAAACATGTTGATACAGCTCCACCAAGAAGTCGTATCTAGTTGGAAAGGAAAACTCACCGATATTTCCCAGGCGATGCCTGTTAATGGATTAACTTGTTCCAAGAATTTTACTTCCCGAATATTGGGTAAGTAATCAAAAACTCTTTTACCAAGACAGCAACCTTGTTGCGAATATAAAACACACCACCGAGCCGGATCCCCCATGTTTTGAGCGAGTATTTAAATCCCCTTTTTAAAAGGAAGATCTTAAATATAAAAATAGTTTTGGGATCCGCTCTATCTTTTGAAAATCATTTTAAAGACTCGAAAACACTTTAAAGAGTGTTTGGAGTAAAACTGATTTAATGAAGTAAATCAGTCCCCAGAATATTTAGAAAATGTCTGAATATTATTATTTAAATAATATTCCCATAAAAAAAATAATCTTTATAAAATAATTGAAGTAGAAGTATTAAAACTTATACTTGAAATGAATAGCAAATAATCAAAGATATACTTATACGAAAGTAATATCTTTATTTGAATAATCAAAAATAAGTTTGATTATCGACACCTTATTCTTTAATAAAATAAAGAATATATCTCAACAAATAATCGGAGTCATAGATCCTCAAATGAATATTCAAATAATATTCAATAAATAAAATAAGCTGAGTCATAATACCTCGAATGAATATTATAAATAATATTCATTAAATAAAATAAAGGAGTCATACATCCTCAAATGAATAGTCAAATAATATTCAATAATAATGTAAAGGAGTCATACGCCTTCGAATAATATTCGGAATAATATTCAAATAATAAAATAAAAGGAGTCATAAGTCTTCGAATGAATATTCGTAATAATATTCATTAAATAAAATAAAGTTATCGAATAAACCTTATTCGGTTAATAGTTTGGAAAAACTATAACCATATATATATATAAATATATATATATATATATATATCCATATCCATATATACAAAAATCTACTCGGGATCCTCGACTCCCGGTTTTAGAAAATATTTTCAACTTTGGGTCCCTATACTAAGGGTATATGCAAGTTACCGCTATCATCTAGCATAGGTATTATCAACTGAACCAACAGATATATATTTCAAGAATATGAAACAGGCATGCATATATACCATATCACATGCTATAATATATCGCAAGAATTTGCTAAATAACCACTATGCATTTATCGCAAGATCATGCATATACAAATGTATACATCACAACAACAGTATAACGGATAGAATACTTGCCTGAGCGACTTGGGGGTGAGAAAGGCTCGGGACGAGTCTGGTAACCTATAAACAACAAGTAAGTTGGAATTAAACCAAAATCACTTGTAAATCTATACTTTAACTAACTTAGACTCTAACGCTTGTTTTGCGCTCACCGATTCGCTTAAGTCACTCGGGTACCCTCGGCTCCACCATTTTTAATAATTTAACCTTTACGAGTTTTAAAGCGATTCCTTCGCGAATGTCTTACCAACTGCCTAACACACTTACCATAAATGTGTCATACATTAATTAACCCTTTTTGGTCTTTAACCTACATTTCAAAGTAAGGCGAGGGAAAAAGTTTCGTTCGCGAAACGCCGTTACTTGAAACGGTCGTTTCTCCTAAACCGTGCATCGGAATCGAACGAACTACATATCAAAACGAAGCTCGTAACATGAGCTATCTAAACATGGAAGTGGTCATAATCTAGCAGGGGGTTCTCGGGTCCTAATGCTATGCACAAAAACAGTCCAAAGAAAATCGGACGTTATGACGGCTATGTTTACGCGATTTCCAAATTTTAAACCATACAAAACCAACCACAAACCAACCTCAAATCCAACACACAACAAACATCCATCCTTATCACATCATAACAACCCCAACCAATTCAATTTAATCATTCATACTTATGCTTAAACTTAACTTTAATCATACTTAAGTTCCTTTAAATCAAAACCACAACAATTACCATTCCATTTCACTACCATTCCAAATCCCAAACTCTAAATCATAACAACAAACTACAATATCAACCCACTAATCAAAATCATCTTATAATATATAGGAATCTAGGGTTTGGAGATGGTATACCTTCCTTGAAGTGGTGGGTGGAGCTAGGAAGCCTTAAGAAGCTTTGAGAAGTCTTAAGAATGCTTGGATCTTCAAGAAAAACAAGAAAAAGTTCAAGTTAAAAACTTGAAAACACTATTCATTATCTTCTTCTTTGATTAAATGAAGAAGATAGAGAAAGAATTAATGGCTTAAACTCATGATATAGTCCTAACTAAGCATGAAGATGATTAGGGAATTATCTTACCAATTTAGGAAGCTTGGATCTTGGATTTTGAATTTCTCTTGCCTTTTGAATAGTGAAAAGCCGTGAGCAATGAAGAACAAAGCCTTGGTTGCTTTTGATTTTTGATGGAAATGATTTTACTTGGCTTGGTTGATTGGTTTTTGTGCTTGCTTTAGTCAATTACCTTCTTGCCCTTGGATTTGTGTGGTTACAAAGCCACCACACCTCCTTCCTTCCCATGTCATGCTTATGTCATCCTTATGATGTCATCCTCACTTCCTTGTCCTCTTTCTATTGGTTGGATGACATCATTCCCACTAATCCCTTTGATTAACTTCCTAATCGTTTGCCTAATGACCGCTGATCTGTTATACGGTTCGCTTAACTTTCGTTCTCGTTTATCGTTTGAAGGATCATACCCGGAATCTTATTACTTAGGTTCCCTTAACCTTTCTCAATACATTATATTCCTTTTTATGATCCTCTATTATAATGCTTTAATTTAAATCCTTTTTATCCTGTTACCTTATACTCAATTCTCTCCGTATCTTGTGGATTTCCGGGAAAAACCAAAGTGTTCGGAATTGGATTCTGACGATCTTTACATACACTTATATACTTCATAGAGTACTAATAATATCCCAGAATATCCATAACAGAACCCCTACATAGTGTGGCATGAAAAGTTTCTTCATTCAGCTAAAACACTATTCACAAGGGTTACAAAAAAGTTGAAAATTTTGGGGTTATTACAGTCTCCCCTCCTTAAAAGGATTCCGTCCCGGAATCAAACAGAAAATAAATAGGGGTACTTTTCTAGCATTGTGCTCTCTAGTTCCCAAGTTGATTCTTCCACATTATGATTCTGCCATAGTACTCTGACTAGCTTGATCACTTTGTTCCGAAGCACCTGCTCCTTCTTATCCATAATCCTTACTGGCTTCTCCACGTAAGTTAGATCTGGCTGCATATCCACCTGCTCGTACTCCACTATGTGCCTGGCATCCCGATGATACCTCCTTAGCATTGACACATGGAACACATTATGAACTTGTTGCAAATTAGGGGGTAGGGCTAGCTCGTAAGCTAACTTTCCAATCCGTCTTAATATCTCAAAAGGTCCAATGTATCTTGGGCTTAGTTTTCCTTTCTTTCCGAACCTCATTAATCCCTTCCAAGGGGATACTTTCAACAGTACTAAGTCCCCTACTTCATATTCCTTGTCCTTTCGGGCTAGGTCTGCGTATTTCTTTTGTCTGTCTTGGGCTGCTACAAGTCGCCCTCTGATAAGATCCACTATATCTTTGGTCCTTTGGACCACTTCGGGTCCGAGCATCTTCCGCTCTCCTACTTCATCCCAGTATAAGGGAGATCGACACCTTCTTCCGTACAGGGCCTCATAAGGCGGCATTCCGATGCTAGCATGAAAGCTATTATTATAAGAAAACTCGACCAACGGCAAGTGATCATCCCAACTTCCTTTAAAGTCTATTGCACAGACTCTCAACATATCCTCTAGTGTCTGGATGGTCCTTTCACTCTGTCCATCCGTTTGGGGATGGTACGCGGTACTCATATTTAACTTGGTCCCCGCACATTCCTGAAAGCTCCTCCAAAATCTGGAGTTGAACCTAGGGTCTCGGTCTGAGACAATGGACGCTGGGACTCCATGTCGCGTCACTATTTCCTTAAGGTAAATGTCCACCAGTCTATCGACTGTGTATCTCTCATTGATAGGAATGAAATGAGCTGACTTTGTCAGTCGGTCTATAATTACCCAAATGGCGTCGTGATTGGCTTTCGTCCTTGGCAAGCCTACAACAAAATCCATCGCTATCTGTTCCCATTTCCATTCGGGAATCTCCAGGGGTCGCAAAAGTCCACTGGGTCTCTGGTGCTCTGCCTTTACTCTTTGGCAAGTCAAACACTTGTTTACCCATTCTGCTACGTCCCTCTTCATGTTGGGCCACCAGTAATATTCCTTCAAATCCCTATACATCTTGGTACTTCCCGGGTGAATGGAATACCTTGAACTATGGCTTTCATCCAAAATCTCATCTTTAAGTTCTTGAACATTCGGAACCCAAATTCGGTAGGAATACCTCATTATCCCTTTATCATCTTTCTCAGTATGGATCTCCTCTCCAGTCATTGACTCTCTGCCTTCATTCATTATTTTCTCCTGGCACAATCTGATCTTTTCCAATAACTCTGGCTGCATTGAGATCTCAAAAAGCTTTTCAGTTCCGGTTCCGGTTACCTTTACTTCTATTTCCATTTTCTCAAAATCCCTTATCAACTCTTCCGAAGTCGTTATCATTCTGAGTCTTTCCTTTCTACTAAGGGCATCAGCCACCACATTGGCTTTCCCTGGATGATAGAGAATCTCACAATCATAGTCCTTGATTAGTTCTAACCATCTCCTCTGGCGCATGTTGAGCTCTTTCTGCGTAAATATGTACTTGAGGCTCTTATGGTCTGTGAAAATCTCGCACTTATCTCCATACAAGTAGTGCCTCCAAATTTTTAAAGCAAATACTATTGCCGCGAGCTCAAGGTCATGAGTAGGATATCTAACCTCGTATTCCTTCAGTTGTCTTGACGCATACGCAATAACATTACCGTGCTGCATAAGCACACATCCTAATCCTTTGTGCGACGCGTCACTATATATCACAAAATCTCCTTTTCCGTCCGGCAATGCCAATACCGGAGCCGTTATCAACCTTTTCTTTAATTCCTGAAAACTGTTCTCGCATTTCTCCGTCCATTCAAACTTCTCTGTCTTACGAGTAAGTCGTGTCAAAGGGGCTGCGATCTTCGCAAAGTCCTGTACAAATCTACGATAGTAGCCGGCCAATCCTATGAAACTCCTTACCTCTGTGGGTGTGGTTGGCCTTTCCCAATTTGAGACCGCCTCTATCTTGGAGGGGTCGACCAATACTCCTTCTTTATTGATCACATGTCCTAAAAACTGTACTTCATTCCGCCAGAATTCACACTTCGAGAATTTGGCATATAACTGCTCCTCTCTGAGTATTCCTAGAGCTATCCTCAAATGCTCTGCATGTTCTGCCTCAGTCCTTGAGTAGATCAAAATATCATCGATAAAAACTATCACACACTTGTCCAAGTATTTCTTAAATACTCTATTCATTAAATCCATGAAAGCCGCTGGGGCGTTGGTTAATCCAAAGGACATTACCAAGAACTCATAATGCCCATACCTGGTACGGAACGCTGTCTTGGAAATATCTTCGGGTTTAATCTTTAGTTGGTGATATCCAGTTCTCAGGTCAATCTTGGAAAAATAAACAGCATCCTTTAGCTGGTCGAACAGATCGTCTATTCTAGGCAATGGGTACCTGTTCTTTATGGTTAGCTTGTTCAACTCTCGATAGTCTATGCACAACCTCATGCTCCCATCTTTCTTCTTAACAAATAAAACTGGTGCTCCCCACGGAGACACACTGGGTCTTATCATACCCTTATCCAAGAGTTCCTGCAATTGGATAGCTAATTCCTTCATTTCTAACGGGGCTAACCGGTAAGGTGCTTTTGAAACTGGCGCCGTCCCTAGGGCCAACTCAATAGCAAATTCAATCACTCTATCGGGTGGTAATCCCGGAAGGTCTTGGGGGAATACATCTTCAAATTCGTTGACTACTGGAATATCTTGTAAGTTGGGCACCTCCTTCTGCGTGTCCACCGCATAGGCTAGGTAAGCCTCACTTCCTTTTCGTAGCATCCTTTTGGCCTGGGCCATAGTCAAAAATTTCTGCGTCTGCCTCTTTCCTCTAAATATAACTTCTTTCTTCCCTGGGACATTTAACTTAACTTTCTTCCCTTTACAGTCTATCTGAGCATCGTTGCTAGAT
This sequence comes from Apium graveolens, assembly GCF_009905375.1. NCBI lineage: Eukaryota > Viridiplantae > Streptophyta > Magnoliopsida > Apiales > Apiaceae > Apium > Apium graveolens. The sequence goes on from NC_133651.1 coordinate 95,779,530, forward strand.
AGCCAGTCCATTCCCAAAATCACATCAAACTCCCCTAATTTAAAAGGAATCAAATCAACACTGAAAGATTGCTCCCCTATGCCTATCTCACAGGCGGGGTGAATCTGGTTAACAGGAATAATTTCATGATTGGCTATTTCTACTTGTAAGGGTTCTATCAAGGGTTTAGCCTTAAGTCTTAACTTACGCGCAAAGTCCCTTGATATAAAAGATTTAGTTGCTCCCGAATCAAATAAAACATTTGCACTGACTGAATTTAGAGAAAGGGTACCTGCTATCACATCTGAATCTTTCATAGCATCCTGGACTGTCATGTTGAAAGTCCTCGCAGTAGGTGGCTTATTAGAAGCAGCCCTGCTTGCTCCCGAAGCTGCTGGTTTGTTCATTGGGCATTCTCTCTTCCAATGACCTGGGCGTCCGCACTGATGACAAGTGGTGGTTGGAATGACGGCAGGGGCTGACGAAGGGCATTTATGAGAATAGTGGCCCACTTGCCCACACTTAAAGCAGGTTACTGGCTTTCCTTTACACTCCCCAGTGTGATTCCTTCCACATATGTTACAGGCTGGCAATGGGGGTCGAGACTGGTTGGAATAGGACATTCTTGACTTCTGGCCGCCCTGGCTCACACTCACACTCATTGGTCGCTTAAACCCAGTGTTCCTTCCTGGCAGGGACACTGCTCCTCGATTAAATCTAGTTGGGAAGCTCCTTCCTGCGGAACCTCCACCCATGCTCATACTTTTCCTCTTTATTCCTTTCTTCTCTCTTTCCTTCTGCATCTGTTCACTTCCGACTTCTACAATCGTTGCCTTTTGCACCAGAGTGGCATAGTCCGTAAGCTCAAGGATTGCCACCCTATTCTGAATCCATGGTTTCAGTCCCTGCTGAAACCTCCTAGCTTTCTTTTCCTCGGTGCTCACAAACTCCGGCACAAACCTTGATAACTCAGTAAATTTCGCTTCGTACTCTGCTACAGACAAGTTATTCTGCTTTAGCTCCAAGAACTTGAGCTCCATCTGGTTTTCCATAAACCTCGGGAAATACTTTCCCAGAAACAACTGACTAAATTTCTCCCAGGTTATAATAGCATCTGTCTCCATATTTTTCTTGGCCTCCCACCAGTAGTTAGCTTCTCCTTTCAGAAGGTAGGTAGCAAATACAGTTTTATGTGCCTCATCGATACTCAAAATCTCAAAAGATTTCTCCATCTCCTTTAACCATGCCCTTGCCTCAACTGGGTCGGCTGATCCGTGGAACTCAGGGGGCTTAAGGGACTTAAAAGCCCTGAAAGAGTTTGCCACAGCATTGCTACTTCCTTGAGGGGGTGGGTTGGGTTGACGTTCCAAATTCTGCCTTAGGAGTTGCATAAACTGGCTCATGGGATCCATGCCTGGGTTTGGTACTGGTTGCTCAACCTCGGTTTCTCCTTCTTCAGCCTCTATCTCAAATCCCTCAACATCATATGTTTCCTCTTCCTCTTCATACAGGGAGTCATCCTGTTCCACATAATCCTCATCTTCCTCTTCACTGTGTTCTTGGTTTCTATTGTCCTGATTATGGCTTCCCTGGTCCTCAGATCCAGGGTTCGCCCTAGTTCCAATCTTTCTTGGCGGCATGATTCTGATAATAATAAAAACAATCATTGGGAAAATTCAACGTTAGGTCACAATCATATACAACATGGTGCCTTGCACAGCTCTTATAATGGGGAGAACGTATATCGCAATTCTATTATTTTAAGAAAGTTCTAATACGAAGTGCAGTAATAATAATGATAAAACAGTGATCCCGTCACTATGGAACTGAACTGAAAGGAAACAAATATATACATAATGCGAGAAATACATAGTTTGATCTGGTCAAAAGTACAACAGTGCTACAGTCATCTATCCCAAAAGTGATACACAAGAGTCTATCTGTCTAGTCAGAAAAAGGGATGCTATATACAAGTCAACTATCCCGGAAAATTGGCTCTTACTAAGGCCTCGGCTAACTAGACAACTAGACTATTCCATCATCAATCCTGAATCACACACCGGAGCGGGTCAGCTCCCAAACCCTTTCCATCGCACGACGGAAGATATAGTCGGCCTGCCGCCTGGAGATCCTACCATGCCTGTCCCCCTGGAGCACTCTGAGCCTCGCTCGGGATGTGAACTCTATCCCCGTAAGCTCCCTCCTCAAGGATCGGGGTATAGAAGCCCTGGTCTCATAAGCTCGGGTACGCCTACCCGCCCTCTCTGCATCTAACTCCCTCCTGGCCTCATCTAGTCGGCCCTCGGCAACAGCCACTCGGGTCCTCAATACATCCTGAACATATCCATGAGCTAACGAAGACTGCCTGTGGGCAGGGTCAAGAGGTGGTAAATCCGGAGCCGCTGAGGGTGCCTCCTCGGTCTGCCTAGGCTCGGAAGTATGGGTCTCTGAGCTGTCATCATCAGGAATCCAAGATAGTGGTGGAGGGGTAGGGGCTCTGACCACCGGAAGTGTGGGTAAAGGGATACCAGCATACACTACCATAGATCCAACACGCTCCTCAGCTACTGGGACCTCATCCGGGTCCTCCTCATCTGGAATAGCAATAACCTCTGTCTCTGACTCCTCTGAGGGGTCCTCCTCATCTGAAATAGCAATGACCTCCGTCTCAGGCTCCTCTGAGGGGTCCTCCTCATCCTCCTCCATCTCAGGCTCCTCCTGATCCTCAACATCTAGCAATGCCTCATCATGCTCACGCTCGAACATCTCTGGGTCCTCTATCTCAGGCGCCTACACATTAAACGAGCTAAGTTACTATCATGATACTTATAAGGGTTCCCATAAGGGTTTTAACTGTCAGCACTACTTTAAGTAGTCCGACCATGAACTTGGCAAGAGTTCTTATTATCTTTGTGAGTTTGTTATTATATCGTCGCATCATCTCTGAGGTTTATAACGCTTAGCTCTGATACCATTTCTGTAACACCCCCAGATCCGGGGTCGGGGATCCGGGTTGTCACGGTCTTTCTTTCCACAATATCACTTCTCTTAATTAATAATAAATAACCTCATGCTGTGACCCCACACTAACACACACCACAACCCGTTATAGTCTCAGAGATGAAATTGAAATAAGTACAAGTCTTTGAATCCACAATTTAAAATTATTACAACCCAAAATGATTACTTGATAATTTACAGTTAATTGCCATTATCTGCCACAAGTTATAATTATACATAATTTGATTCTCAAAAGTAGATGGTCTGAACTACAATGGATCTACCTCTGCAGCTATAGCAGCTACAACATCATCGGGAAGACGCGGGACGCTTCCCACGCGCTTGCGCTGGGTCTGCTGGAGTCTGGCCATATCTCCTAACTGTTGTTGTGTGATGAAGAAATAAAGCAAGAGTGAGCCTTACAGCTCGCAAGATAATATGTAGTGATAACAATAATACAAGTATCTAAATGGATACTTACTAGAATCTTTATCGCGTGTAAGATAATTACTTACTAGATATAAGTAAAAACAAGGAATGAAGTTACCAATACTTCCCCACACTTATATCATTTATAAAGCTACTTGAACTATCACCGTTCAAAGTATTATAAGATTCACGAGGTCATCCCATAGATGAGACCACAAATAAAACTTGAAAATATTTGATCTTTGAAATATTTTGAAAAGAGATGAAGTTACGAGATACTTCATTCAATGGATACACCAATAAAAATGTTTGACCCTGTCAATGCTTCGACAACCACCCATTAGTAGCCTTTCGATCGAAATGCTACGGGTAGTGTTGCAGAATTATCCAAATGGATGATGAACTCATTACGGGAGTTTACCGCGCCAGGAAGACCACTTACGATGATCAGTCGTAGTAGTACAACCCTACCATTTTCTACATGTAGAGGAGAACCTGTCGGATTTACTTGTCAACCGAACACTGAACTCATAAGGAGTGGACCGCCTTAGCGGAACTTCCAGGCCATTTGGGCCAATATAATAAGGCTGGGCCGGCGCTACTCGACCACTTACGCCACTCCTAGTTCAGATGAAATCCATGACTCTGAAACGTAAAGCTCGTTTCCCCTTTCCCCAAGTAGAAACATGTTGATACAGCTCCACCAAGAAGTCATATCTAGTTGGAAAGGAAAACTCACCGATATTTCCCAGCCGATGCCTGTTAATGGATTAACTTGTTCCAAGAATTTTACTTCCCGAATATTGGGTAAGTAATCAAAAACTCTTTTACCAAGACAGCAACCTTGTTGCGAATATAAAACACACCACCGAGCCGGATCCCCCATGTTTTGAGCGAGTATTTAAATCCCCTTTTTAAAAGGAAGATCTTAAATATAAAAATAGTTTTGGGATCCGCTCTATCTTTTGAAAATCATTTTAAAGACTCGAAAACACTTTAAAGAGTGTTTGGAGTAAAACTGATTTAATGAAGTAAATCAGTCCCCAGAATATTTAGAAAATGTCTGAATATTATTATTTAAATAATATTCCCATAAAAAAAATAATCTTTATAAAATAATTGAAGTAGAAGTATTAAAACTTATACTTGAAATGAATAGCAAATAATCAAAGATATACTTATACGAAAGTAATATCTTTATTTGAATAATCAAAAATAAGTTTGATTATCGACACCTTATTCTTTAATAAAATAAAGAATATATCTCAGCAAATAATCGGAGTCATAGATCCTCAAATGAATATTCAAATAATATTCAATAAATAAAATAAGCTGAGTCATAATACCTCGAATGAATATTATAAATAATATTCATTAAATAAAATAAAGGAGTCATACATCCTCAAATGAATATTCAAATAATATTCAATAATAATGTAAAGGAGTCATACGCCTTCGAATAATATTCGGAATAATATTCAAATAATAAAATAAAAGGAGTCATAAGTCCTCGAATGAATATTCGTAATAATATTCATTAAATAAAATAAAGTTATCGAATAAACCTTATTCGGTTAATAGTTTGGAAAAACTATAACCATATATATATATAAATATATATATATATATCCATATCCATATATACAAAAATCTACTCGGGATCCTCGACTCCCGGTTTTAGAAAATATTTTCACCTTTGGGTCCCTATACTAAGGGTATATGCAAGTTACCGCTATCATCTAGCATAGGTATTATCAACTGAACCAACAGATATATATTTCAAGAATATGAAACAGGCATGCATATATACCATATCACATGCTACAATATATCGCAAGAATTTGCTAAATAACCACTATGCATTTATCGCAAGATCATGCATATACAAATGTATACATCACAACAACAGTATAACGGATAGAATACTTGCCTGAGCGACTTGGGGGTGAGAAAGGCTCGGGACGAGTCTGGTAACCTATAAACAACAAGTAAGTTGGAATTAAACCAAAATCACTTGTAAATCTATACTTTAACTAACTTAGACTCTAACGCTTGTTTTGCGCTCACCGATTCGCTTAAGTCACTCGGGTACCCTCGGCTCCACCATTTTTAATAATTTAACCTTTACGAGTTTTAAAGCGATTCCTTCGCGAATGTCTTACCAACTGCCTAACACACTTACCATAAATGTTTCATACATTAATTAACCCTTTTTGGTCTTTAACCTACATTTCAAAGTAAGGCGAGGGAAAAAGTTTCGTTCGCGAAACGCCGTTACTTGAAACGGTCGTTTCTCCTAAACCGTGCATCGGAATCGAACGAACTACATATCAAAACAAAGCTCGTAACATGAGCTATCTAAACATGGCATTGGTCATAATCTAGCAGGGGGTTCTCGGGTCCTAATGCTATGCACAAAAACTGTCCAAAGAAAATCGGACGTTACGACGGCTATGTTTACGCGATTTCCAAATTTTAAACCATACAAAACCAACCACAAACCAACCTCAAATCCAACACACAACAAACATCCATCCTTATCACATCATAACAACCCCAACCAATTCAATTTAATCATTCATAATTATGCTTAAACTTAACTTTAATCATACTTAAGTTCCTTTAAATCAAAACCACAACAATTACCATTCCATTTCACTACCATTCCAAATCCCAAACTCTAAATCATAACAACAAACTACAATATCAACCCACTAATCAAAATCATCTTATAATATATAGGAATCTAGGGTTTGGAGATGGTATACCTTCCTTGAAGTGGTGGGTGGAGCTAGGAAGCCTTAAGAAGCTTTGAGAAGTCTTAAGAATGCTTGGATCTTCAAGAAAAACAAGAAAAAGTTCAAGTTAAAAACTTGAAAACACTATTCATTGTCTTCTTCTTTGATTAAATGAAGAAGATAGAGAAAGAATTAATGGCTTAAACTCATGATATAGTCCTAACTAAGCATGAAGATGATTAGGGAATTATCTTACCAATTTAGGAAGCTTGGATCTTGGATTTTGAATTTCTCTTGCCTTTTGAATAGTGAAAAGCCGTGAGCAATGAAGAACAAAGCCTTGGTTGCTTTTGATTTTTGATGGAAATGATTTTACTTGGCTTGGTTGATTGGTTTTTGTGCTTGCTTTAGTCAATTACCTTCTTGCCCTTGGATTTGTGTGGTTACAAAGCCACCACACCTCCTTCCTTCCCATGTCATGCTTATGTCATCCTCATGATGTCATCCTCACTTCCTTGTCCTCTTTCTATTGGTTGGATGACATCATTCCCACTAATCCCTTTGATTAACTTCCTAATCGTTTGCCTAATGACCGCTGATCTGTTATACGGTTCGCTTAACTTTCGTTCTCGTTTATCGTTTGAAGGATCATACCCGGGATCTTATTACTTAGGTTCCCTTAACCTTTCTCAATACATTATATTCCTTTTTATGATCCTCTATTATAATCCTTTAATTTAAATCCTTTTTATCCTGTTACCTTATACTCAATTCTCTCCGTATCTTGTGGATTTCCGGGAAAAACCAAAGTGTTCGGAATTGGATTCTCACGATCTTTACATACACTTATATACTTCATAGAGTACTAATAATATCCCAGAATATCCATAACAGAACCCCTACATAGTGTGGCATGAAAAGTTTCTTCATTCAGCTAAAACACTATTCACAAGGGTTACAAAAAAGTTGAAAATTTTGGGGTTATTACAATTCAGAAAAGGGCAACCCCATCATAGAAGATATTCCCGTAGTTAACGAATTTCCAGATGTGTTTCCAAATGAACTACCGGGCTTACCACCAGATCGACAAATCGAGTTTGAGATCAACCTTGCTCCGGGCACAGAACCAGTTTCAAAGGCCCCATATAGGATGGCACCAGCAGAAATGAAAGAGTTGGCGAGCCAGTTACAGGAATTATTGGATAAGGGAGTGATACGTCCAAGTACGTCGCCATGGGGAGCACCTGTTCTGTTTGTAAAGAAGAAAGATGGAAGTATGGGGATATGTATATATTATCGGGAGTTGAATAAGGTGACGATTAAGAACCGCTACCCGCTACCAAGAATAGATGGCCTATTTCACCAGCTGAAAGGAGCAAAGTGCTTTTCAAAGGTTGAATTGAGATCATGATACCATCAATTAAAGATCAAAGAAGAAGATATTCCCAAGACAGCATTCAGGACCAGATACGAACATTATGAATTCTTAGTAATGCCTTTTGGATTGACTAATGCTCCGGCAGCATTTATGGATCTGATGAATCGGGTATTTAAAAAGTATTTGGACAAGTTTGTAGTGGTATTCATTGATGACATCCTTATTTATTCAAAGTCAGAAGAAGAACATAAGCAACATCTATGGATAGCATTGGAGATACTCCGACAAGAGAAGTTGTATGCCAAGTTTTCTAAATGTGAGTTTTGGTTAAAAGAAGTTCAATTCTTGGGACATGTCAATGGAGATGAAGGAGTTAAAGTAGATCCGGCAAAGATTGAGGCGATTATGAGTTGAGAGAGGCCAAAGACACCTACGGAAGTGCGAAGTTTTCTAGGATTGGCAGGGTATTATAGAAGGTTTGTCAAGGATTTTTCGAAAATCGCCACGCCATTGACTAAGTTAACCAGGAAGAATCAGAAGTTCGAATGGAGTGCAGAATGTGAGGATAGCTTTCAAGAGTTGAAACAGAGATTGGTAACAGCTCCGGTGTTAGTACTACCAGACGATCAAGGAAACTTTGTGATTTTCAGCGATGCTTCACATAAAGGATTGGGCTGTGTGCTAATGCAACACAGTAAGGTGATCGCGTATGCGTCAAGACAGTTAAAACCGCATGAATTGAAGTACCCGACGCATGACTTGGAACTAGCCGCCATAGTGTTCACACTTAAGATTTGGAGACTTTACCTCTATGGAGAAAAGTGTGAAATCTACACGGATCACAAGAGTTTAAAGTACATTTTCAGTAAGAAGGAGCTCAATATGAGGCAAAGGAGATGGTTGGAATTGATCAAGGACTATGATTGCTCGATAAATTATCATCCTGGAAAGGCGAACGTTATAGCCGATGCTTTAAGTAGGAAGGAAAGATTGAATATGATAGCAACACCAAAGGAATTGTCTGAAGAGATTAAGAAATTTGGATTAGAACTTTGTGATAATGGAATAGTTGGAGAAGTTTGTCGTGCAATGACTTTTCAGCCAACACTAGTAGAAAGGATAAGGAAATGTCAAGAAGAATTAATGGAGAAAGAGAAGAATCAGCTAACTGGAGAAGAGATTGGCACTCAAAGGGATGAGCAAGGTATACTAAGGTTTTCCTCAAGAATTTGGATTCCACATGTACCTGAATTGAAGAATGAGATCCTACAAGAAGCCCACAATTCAAGATTTTCAATCCACCCGGGGAGCACCAAGATGTATCGGGACTTAAAGCAGAACTTTTGGTGGCCAAATATGAAGCGAGACGTGGCAGAATGGGTTGCAAAGTGTTATACTTGTCAGAAAGTGAAGGCAGAACATCAACGACCAAGCAGATTAATTCAGCCCCTAAAGATTCCAGAATGGAAATGGGAAAATATTGCTATGGACTTTATAGTGGGACTACCGCGAACGAAATCCGGACATGACGCTATATGGGTTATAGTTGATCGCCTTACGAAGTCGGCGCATTTCCTTCCAATTAATGAGAAGTCGTCATTGGACAAATTAGTTCATCTTTGTGTGCGTGAAATCGTACTAAGGCATGAAGTACCCGTATCGATAGTTTCAGACAGAGAACCCCGATTTAAGTCGAGATTCTGGAAGCAATTTTAAGAAAGTCTTGGCACGAAGTTGAACATGTGTACGGCGTACCACCCGCAGACTGATGGTCAGAGCGAAAGGACAATTCAAACAATCGAAGACATGTTGCGCAATTGTGCAATTGATTTTGCAGGAAGTTGGGACGACCACTTGCCATTGATAGAATTCTCTTACAACAACAGCTATCACTCCAGTATTGGCATGCCACCATACGAAGCTTTATACGGACGGAAATGTAGATCACTGACAAGTTGGGATGAAGTAGGAGAAGGAAGGATTCTAGGCTCGGAATTGGTACAACAGTTGCATGAAACAGTCAAGTTAATTCAGAAAAGGTTGCTTGCTGCTCAAGATAGACAAAAGAAGTATGTGAATCCAGCGCGTAAGGATGTTCGATTCCAAGTAGGCGAAGCTGTTTTGTTGAAGGTATCACCAAGAAAAGGGTTGTCTAGATTTGGCAAGAAAGGGAAGTTAGCACCTAGATATATAGGTCCTTTTGAAATTGTGAGTCAAGTGGGGAAAGTAGCCTACGAGTTAGCCTTACCATCTCAGTATCAGCATGTGCATAATGTGTTCCATGTGTCATTGCTTAAGAAGTACAATCTTGACGCCAGCCATGTGATAGAATATGAACCTGTAGAAATTCAGGCAGACATGTCATTTGTGGAACAACCTGTCAAATTACTCGACTGGCAAGTAAAGAGTCTTAGGAATAAGTCGGTAAGGTTAGTGAAAGTACTTTGGAGGAACCCCAGGGTTGAAGAATCAACTTGGGAGTTAGAGTCTGATATGCGTTCCCGGTATCCTCATCTGTTCTCTTAAATTCTGGGGACAGAATCCCTTAAGGGGGAGAGGATGTTACGACCGACATTTTGTGTAATATTATTTGTGGACTTGGTACAATATTAGAGCCGAATGTAATTACATTAAATGATTGTACATTTGTGTGACTGAAAATTTCTGCTATTATAAATTTACTTTATGTAGTATATGATTTTTCAAAGCAAAAGGTTATTTATTTCCCTTATTTTTGATTTATAAGGAATATCCTAAACCTTGAAGAAATTCTCTTTTAAAAGTTATTTTGTTCACAAATTTCAAAAGTGATTTTATAAAATCCAAGTTATTTTATGGTAAAAAATTTATAATTTTTGAACTTGTATTTTATTTTATAAAAATAAATCTTTAAAAATTTTATTTGTTATAATTAGCAAATTACATGGAAGCCCTTGCATGCAAACCACTCTTCTATTCTCTTCAAGTACAAAGAAGACATTTCCAAACCCACTAACTCATAATTTACTAGCCAAATTACCTCATTGACCTTGCATGCAAGATAACCTAACTCTAGCTAGAGGGTTACTCTTGTCATTTCCCAAACCCACTCACATTATATTCAAATTAAAGACATAAAAACAAATCAAAGAGTGATCACCACTCCACTTTCACCCCACCACTTCACTCTCCCCTTCTTCTCCTCACTCCCTCTCGGCTTTCTCCCCCTCCCTTTCGGCCCTTCCAAAACCGAGGCCCCCATTCCCTACTCTCTTCATTTCTTCACTCAAACAATCATCCTATAATCAAGTAATTTACTCCCTACATGTTGTTCTTTTATATCTCAAGAGTTTAGAGTAGAAAACTTATGTATTGACCTTGCATGGTGGTTTTTTGTTAAACTCAAAGTGAATATCCTTGGTTCTTGTGAATTCAAGGCTTTCACCATGAGTTATAGTATCAAAGGGTTGAGAATGGTTAGACATGAGTGTGTTACACTCATGTAAATGTTGTTTTCACCCTAATCCATTCGTCCATGACTTGATAGGAGCCGAATGGGTGGTGTTTTGGTTTCCTTGTTTCATTTTGTGTGTTTTTATGATGATAACATGAAAATCTTAGTAAAAATCTTGGTAAAAAACTTTGCATGCTAGGTGGTCATTTGGATATAATCCATGACAGGCTTGCATGTCAAATTATAATGAGAATTTATTTGGAAATCATGTTGTTTTGGTTTGTAAGACTCGAAGTCATGCATGCATGTAGATCATACTTGAATGTTTGGAAGTTCTTGATCATTCGGATTGATATTTTGTTAGTAAACCTTAATTTTAGTTAAGTTAATATATTAATTAAGAATTGTACTCCTTAATATGTGATGTTATCTCGTTTATACTTATCAAGAAGGTTAAAGTTGTTGTCCTTAAAAACTTGATGACTTGTAATTTGTGTAATATGATTTCTTTTGTTTTGCTATGTTGCACCTGAGGTAAGGATGATCTCCACTAAGCCTATTTTTAGTATAAGGGAGTTATTTCAGTAGATCACCTTAGTTAAGTGTTGGTTTGGGTACTTTGGTTGTTGGTGGTTGGGTTTGCTAAGTGAGAACCTTGGAGAAAGGAGAGTATTAGTTTCTGCAGAAAATCAGTTTGTTACCCTGAGGTTTAGAGTGAGTTTTGACCATGTCATTGTTGTGCACTTTGAGGCCCAAACCACCAGAAGGTAGCACTAGGAGTATATGATAGGTTTTAGGTGTTTGTTGGAGGTTTGTAAGTCGTTTGGTTAGGTGCACGAGTGGAATTACAAAATCTATCCAGCAGGGGACAGTTTTGTTGCAACTTAGAAATAGGAAGTTTTGACCATGTCATGGGTAGGCCCTCATTAGGCCCTGTTGGGCCTTAGTTAGGGGGAGTGTCAGAAGAGTTTTTCCAGCCATAGTTCATAAGATTCGAGTTAGAACCATGTGTCACAAATTAGTTCAAGTCAGGGCGTTTTCTGCCCAGAAAAATAGGGGAACCATGGACTTTGAGCTTAGGCCCAAGGAGGCCCAAGCTAGGCCCTTGAGCCACATCGAGTTTGGGAGATGCCATATGGTCAGAAGAGTCTAGTGTAGAAGTTTTGGAGGTAAAATTGTAGTTTAAGAGTGTCTAATGCACTCAAGAAACCATAGATGTCATTCTGAAATTTACCTTACTGAACACTTTCACTTATTACATAGTTTTAGAGCACTTATGAGTGAGACCTAGGTTGACCACTATGGTTTCAAGATAGTACAAAGCCAGTACAGTAAAAGGCCCAAGTGAGGGTCAATAGGTTTTGGATAGTTTAGTAAAGGCACATCGAGTTACGAGGCCAAAATTTGGAGACTTTGTCTAGTTTAGCGATCAAGTAACTTAGTTGGGGATCGAGATCATCCAAGCCTAGTGTTGCATTATGGTGTGTGTGATATTATTTGATATTAAAATATGGTATGTGAGTATATTTGGCTATGTGTACTATTGTATTATAAGGTGATTATAAATTGCGTGCATATAGGCCTAAGTGCCATTTGTGTTTAATTTCGGGTTGTAAATAGGTTGAGTTGGTGAGAATATATTATAATAATGTTATTATTATTTATGTAGGATCTCGAGACGAGGGTAAACTTTCCATAAAGGTCCAGTAAAGCTTCCAGTTACTCCTACCAGCCAGACCAGACCAGCCTTTCTTAAGGCAAGTGATTCAACCTGTTTTTCGTTTACACTGCAAATGTGTGATAATTAGTTCATATATATTGATGCGAGTATCCTGAGTTATCTTGATATAATTGAAACAAGCGATTCTTAAATCTATCTTCGTATTATATAGAAATGCCATGAACCCTCAAGTACATATTGCAAGTAGATCAAAAGTCGTATCATGCTAGTATATCAAAGTAATTGGAATGCCAGGATAAAATAAAGATTTGATATAATACTTGATTGATCCTCTTGATTAACATGCTATTGATTCCTAAAATATTGACATCTCACCCTGATGCTTGAACCCCAACAGAAACTTTACCTTGATACCTAAAAGCCAGATATTCTTCAAAGTTGTTCTTAATTGATTGATAACCCTTTTTCTTACCCTAAAGTTTGACAATCCTGATATACCTTGAGCTAAAGATCATTTTCTTCATACCTTAACACCCCTAGTATTCATGAAGCTTATCTTCTTGATGTTCTAGTACTTGTACCTTGTCGAAAACCATTGCTTCAAGCTTAGTTTGGCATTACTCTTTCATATTATCCAATAGCTGTCACACCCCCAACTAATCCAGCAAAATTAAATATAACTATTATATTATTTAAAAATAAATAAACATAACCAAATCCAAGATCTTACAGTTTAGGGTTTGGAACAGTCCAACACTACCATCTATTACAGCTGATTTTAAATATCGAGTCCTCACACAAAACTACTATCTCTTATTCTACCTGAGCTCGAACATAAGCATCAGCATCACAGGTCTTACGGGCGGTCTGCTTGAATCTAACCATAGCTGCTAGCTGTAATATCAGGGTAAAGCAAAGAGTGAGCCAAATGCTCAACAAGTGCTAAACAGTACGATACAAAACATAAATCGAGATATACACTAAAGAATGACAATGGAAAGACATAACCAATGATAACGAGAGATAGAACTTTGGGTGATGGCATCATTTTGATTGTATCAAAACAATTTCAAAACCATATCTAAATCAAAAATCATTTTATGACGCTACGGATTACAGCTGGTGATCAGCCGCGAAGTAATCCCGAACCTCGCTGGGTTCTAGAACATTAATGGGAATCCCTAGGCAACTTTTAAGACTAATATAAGTGTGGAAAAGACTCGCGTCTCAGTCCAGATCCACTATTCAAAGAAAACATTTATCCCCCTTTGGAACTGAAAACCCACATTTTATTTATTTCAAAAACTGATGCCGAATTATAACAAAAATCTCTTTTAAAAGTAAGCATTTTTATCAAGGGATTATAGACCAACTCGAAACACGGGAATTATGGTACTAAATCTCAGGGCCATGATCCACTAAACTTTACTCCATTAGGGTAACGGAAAGGTTTTCATATATAAAACTTGGACAAGAAAATTTAGTGAGGCTATTGGATATTATGTAGGGGTAATGCCAGACTGGGATTAAAGCAATGGTTTCTCGTCAAGGCACAAGTGCTGGATCATCAAGAAGATAAGCTTCATGAATACTAAGGGTGTTAAGGTATGAAGAAATGATCTTTAACTCAGGTTATATCAGAATTGTCAAGCTTTAAGATAAGAAAGAGGGGTGTCAATCAATGAGGAATCACTTTGATAAATATCTGGATTTCAGGGTTCAAGGTAAGGTTCTATAGGGGTTCAAGTATCAGGATGAGATATCAATACTTAGGAATCATCAGCATGTTAATCAAGAGAATCAACCAAGAGTTATAACTACCCTTTCTTTTATCATGGCATTCAACTTACTTTAATATACTATCATGATAAGACTTTTGAACTACTTGCAATACGTACTCGAGGGTTCATGGCATTTTTATATGATTCAAAGATAAACATAAGATACGCTTGATTTAAATATATCAAAATGACTCAGGATAGTTGCATCGATATATATGAACTACTTATAGTGAATACGAAAGAAAAGTTGAATCACTTGCCTTGAGAAAGGCTGGTCTGGTCTGACTGGTAGGAGCAACTGGAAGCTTCACTCGACCTTTATGGCAAGTTTTCCCTCGTCTTGAGACCCTACATAAATAATAATAATAATCCTCGTTATAATATATTCTCACCAACTTAACCTATTCACATCCCGTAATTAAACACAAATGGCACTTAGGCCTGTATGCACTTAATTTATATTCACCTTATAAATATAATTGCACACATATACTCACATATCATATATTAATACCAAATAACACCATATACACCATAATGCAACACTAGGCTTGGATGATCTCGACTCACAACTTAAGTCACTTGGTCGCTAAACTAGACAAAGTCTTCAAATTTTGGCTTCCTAACTCGGTGTGCCTTTACTAAACTATCCTAGACCTATTGACCCTCACTTGGGCCTTTTGCTCTACTGACCTTATACTATCTTGCAACTATCGTGGTCAACCTAAATCTCACTCCTAAGTGTTCTAAAACTATGTGATAAGTGAAAGTGCTCACTGGTGCAAATTTCAGAATGATATATATGGTTTCTTGAGTGCATTAGACACCCTTAAACTATAGGTTTTCCTTCAAAACTTTTACATAAGACTCTCCTGACCTTAGGGCATCTCCCAAACTTGATGTGGCTTAAAGGCCTGGCTTGGGCCTCAAAGTGCACATCAATGACATGGTCAAAACTCACTCTAAACCTCAGGGCACTAAACTGATTTTCTGCAGAAACTATAACTCTCCTTTCTCCAAGGTTTTGACTTGACAAACTCAACCACCAACAACCAAATACCCAAACCAAGACTTACACATGGTGATCTACTGAACTAACTCCCTTATACTCAAAATAATCTTGGTGGAGATCATCCTTACCTAAGGTGCAATCATGGCAAAACAAAAGAAACCACATTTCACAACTCACAAATCATCAAGTTTTTTTTTTGAAAATAACAAGTTATGTTTTTTTATAAAATATACCCGAATTATTACCATGCATCAAGGAACACTAATCAATATTAACACCTTATTCCTACTGAAATTAAAGCTTACTAACAAAATCTTTCCAAATGATCAAAATCTTATAACATTCTAAGAGAAATCCACATGCATGCATGTCTTCGAGTTTTACCAACCAAAGCAACATGTTTTCTAAATATATTTCACCATGAAATTAACATGAAAGCCTAGCATAAGCTATATCTAGATGATCACTTAGCATGCAAAGAGTTTCATCAAATTTTCACTACAAGATTCATGCCATTATCACATAAATATACAAAGATTGAACAAAGCAACAAGAATGATCTCAAGGACCATTCATTCGGCTCCCTTAAGGTCATGGCCGAATGAAATGGAAGGGAAATGGCCATTAAACATCAAGAGTTTCCTTCTCAAGACTTGGCACTTCACCATTCCTTGTAGTCCTCTCAAAAACAACCTTAAATCCATAAGAATCAAGGTTGTACTTTGAGTTTCAACTAAAACCTTGACATGCAACCTTAAAACTTAAACTTTTTACTCAAAACTCCTTGAAATATATGTGATCATGATATGGGAAGTAGTATTTACTTGTATAGAAGGTGGGAGCTTGGTTGAGGAATGAAGAAAATGGGGAGGGGGTTGGTCTCGGCTAAAACCCGAGAGTGAGGGGGAGGAGGGCCGAGAGTGAGAGAGGGAGGAGGGAGGGAGGAGAAAGTGTGGTGTAAGTGGAGTGAATGATCATGCCATTTGCTTGTGTTATGGTTTTTGATTTGACAAAATGTGAGTGGGAATGAGAATTGACGAGACTAACCTTCCAATTATACTTGGATCATTTTGCATGCAAGGGAAAAGAAGGAATTTGGCTAGTAAAATAAGAGTTAGTGGGGTTGGAATTGACTTTTTAGCCCTTTAAATTGAATAGAAAAGGATTTGCATGCAAGGGCAACCATGTAATTTTCTAATTATGACAACTAAAAGTTATAAAGATTTATTTTTATAAAATAAAATACAAGTTCAAAAATTATAAAATTTATACCTTAAAATAACTTGGATTTTTAGAAATTTTATAAAACTACTTTTGAAATTTTGTGAACAAAATAACTTTTAAAAAGAAATTTATTCAAGGTTTAAAATATTCCTTATAAATCAAAAATAAAAGAAATAAATAAACTTTTGCTTTGAAAAATCATATACCACATAACGCAAATTTTTAAGACGCAGAAATTCTCATTCACACGAGCATACAATAGTTGAATATATTGGCATTTGGTTTTAAAATTGCACCAAACTTACAAATAGTATTACACGAAAATGCCTTGCTAAATTTCCTTGTCAAAGTTCTCGTATGTGGAAACCTTTCAATTATCCTGATATAGTAAAGTCTAGTGGATCATGGCCCTGAAATTTGGTGACATATTTCCAGTGTTTTAAAGTTGATCTAAAATCCCTTGATAAAAATGTTTACTACTTAAGAGATTTTATTATAATCGGCATCAGTTTTCGAAATGATTAAAATGTGGATTTTCAGTCCCAAAGGGGGGTAAATGTTATCCTTGAATAGTGGATCTAGACTGAGACACGAGTCATTTCCACACTTATATTGTAGGCTTAAAAGTTGCCTAGGGATCCCATTAATGTTTTAGAAACCAGCGAGGTTCGGGATTACTTCACGGCTGATCACCGGCTGTAATCCGTAGCGTCATAAAATGATTTTGATTAAGTTATGATTTTGTAAATGTTTTGATTCAAGCAAATGATGCCATCACCCAAAATTTCATCTCTTGTTATTATTAGTTATATCTTCGCATTGTCATTCCTTAATATATATCTTGATTTATGTTTCGTATCGTACTGGTTAGTACTTGTTAAGCATTTGGCTCACTCCTTGCTTTAACCCTGATATTACAGCTAGCAGCTATGCTTAGATTCAAGCAGACAGTACATAAGACTTGTGACGCCGATGCGTATGTCCGAGCTCAGGTAGAATAAGAGATAGTTTTGTTTGAGGACTCGATATTTAAATCAGTTGTGATAGATGGTAGTGTTGGGCTGTTCCAAACCCTAAACTGTAAGATCTTGGATTCGGTTATATTTACTTTCTTTAAAATATTGTAATAGTTATATATTTTGTTTGTTAAGTTGGGGGTGTGACAGTAATAATGGCAAAGAAATTTAAATTTATTCAGAAACCCTTTTAAGGTATAATGGCATATAATTGTGGAATAAAATGACTTGTGTTATTTTTTGATATTCATCTCTAAGACTATAACTTGTGGTGTGTGTGTTTATTGTGGGGTCACAGTACGGAGTAGTTGATTGTTTATTAAGATTGTGTGTTATTAAGGAAAATTGAACTCGTGACAACCCGGATCCCCGACCCCGGATTTTGGGGTGTTACAGAAATGGTATCAGAGTTAAGCGTTATAAACCTCAGAGATGATATGACGTTAAAATAATAAGTTCACTAAGATAATAAGAACTCTTGCCAAGTTCATAGTCAGACTACCTAACGTAGTACTGACAGTTAAAACCCTTATGGGAACCCTTATAAATATCGTGATAGAAGCGTAGTTCGTTATCGTATATGGTAGTGGGACTCCGAACCTTGAGGTTGAGGAGCAACAACGCGATGATGTTTTATTACTTATTGGAGATCAAATTATGGATCCGATAGAGCGTCCTAACGCTGGACCGGATGATGTTCATATTGAGGATGTAGCGGTTGAGGATGTTGTCATAGAAGGGATTGTTGCTGAGAAGAATCCCGTGGAGGATCCTGACAAGAATGAATAAAGGACCACTGAGGAATTGATGACTATGGTTAGGGTCGTAGCCCCTTTAACGCATTTACTCGTAAGACTGAGAAGTTCGAATGGACAGAGAAATACGAGAACAACTTTCAAGAACTGAAGCAAAGTGTAATAACCCCAAAATTTTTGAACTTTTAATAACCCTTATGAATAGTGTTTTGCTGATTATGCTGAATAAGAAAACTTTCCATGCCATACTATGTAGGGGTTCTTCTATTGTTATTCTGAGATCTTATTAGTTCTTTATATGGGATATAAGTGTATGTAAAGATCGTCAGAATCCAAATCCGAACACTTTAATTTTTCCCGAAAATCCACCAGATACCGAAAGAATTGAGTATAAGGTAACGGGATAAAAAAGATTTAAATTCAAGGATTATAAGAGAGGATCATAAAAGGAATATAATGTATTAATAAAGGTTAAGGAAACCCAAGTAATAAGATCCCGGGTATGATCCCTCAAATGATAAACGAAAACGAAAGTTAAGCGAACCGTATAACAGATCAGTGGTCATTAGCCAAGTAATTAGAAGCTAATCAAAGAGGTTAGTGAGGATGATGTCATCAAACCAATAAGAGGAGGACAAGTGGGGGAGGATGACATAACAAGGTGACATAAGCATGACATAAGGGAAAGAAGTGTGGTTGATTTATAACCATACAATTTTTCATGGTTAAAAAATGATTAAAACAAAACAAAAATCAACCAACCAAGGCAAATCAAAACAAATCACAAAAACACAAAAGCTCTTCCCTTTTCTTCAAAGAAAGCTCTCGGCTTTTTCCTTATTTCAAGAGAAGAATTTTCAAAAATCAAGATCCAACCATTGTTAAATCACAAGGTAATTATCCAAGGTCCCTTATGATTAGTTATGGTTATCCTAGAAGTTTGAGCCTCCAATTCTTCATGATTCTCTTCCAATAAATCAATGAAGAAGATAATGAATAGTGTTTTCAAGATTTCTAACTTGGTTTTCTTTGTTTTTCCTTTATGATCCAAGCATTCATAAGCTATCTCAAGGCTTCTTAAGGCTTCCTAGCTACTCTAATCACTTCAAGGAAGGTAAAACATCTCCAAACCCTAACCTTAATTTGAATATTAGGATGGTTTTGATTGTTATGGTAAAAGAGAAGCTTGATGCTTGTATGTTTAGAGTTTGGGTTGGAGTTGTAGTAATTTGGATGTTGAAATCTTGTTAATTAGTTAAAGAACTTAAGTAAACGTTTAGTTCATGATTGGGAAGTAGTATAAGTTGATAATATTGAGTTGTTGGGGCTGTTATGGTGAAGTATGGATGGAGTTTGGTTGTAATGTTGATTGTGGGTTGATTGTGGGTTGATTTGGAGTGGTATAAATTTGGGTAATCGCGTAAACATAGCCGTCGTAATGCCCGATTTACCGTAGACTGGTTTTGTTCTTAACATCAGAACTCTTGAACTCACTGTTAGGTTTTGACCATTGCCATGTTTAGATAGTTCATGTTACGAGCTTCGTTTTGATATGTGGTTCGTTTGAATCCGATGAACGGTTTAGGAGAAACGACCGTTTTAAGTAACAGCGTTTCGCGACCGAACCATTACCCCTCACCTTACTTTGAAACCTTGGTTAAGGACTTTAAATGACTAATTGGGGTATGAAACAATTATGATAAGTGTATTAGGCAGTTGGTAAGGTACTCGCGAAAGAACCGCCTTAAAACTCTTAATTGTTAATTTATTAAAAATGGTGGAGCTGAGGATACTCGAGCGACTTAAGTAAATCGTTAAGCGCGAAAGCGAACGTTAGGACTCTAAATGGTTAAAGTCTAGTTTCTTAAGCGACCGGGGTTTAATTCCGACTTATATTGTTGTTCATAGGTTATCGGACCCACTCTAAGCTTAAGTCTATCCGGGAGCACTCAGGCAAGTTTTCTACCCGTTATACTGTTGTTGTGATGTATACATATGTATATGCATTATCTTGTGATAGATGCATGATGGTTAATGAGAAATTCTTGCGATATATGGTAGCATGTGATATGGTATATATGCATGCCTGTTTCGTATTCTTGATACATATATCTGTTGATTCAGTTGATAATACCTATGCTAGAGATAAGCGGTAATTTGCATATGCCCTTCGTATAGGGGACCCAAAGGTGAACTTTTTTCTAAAACCGGGAGTCGATGCTCCCGAGTATAATATATATATATTTATATATATATATATATATGAATAGTTTTCAAAACTATGAATCGAATAAGGTTTATTCGATAACTTTATTTTATTATTGAATATTATCTTGAATATTCATTCGAGGGCTTATGACCCCGTTTAATTGTTATTGAATATTATTTTGAATATTCATTTTAGGGCTTATGACTCCGTTTATTTTATTAAATGAATATTATTTTGAATATTCCTTCGAGGACTTATGACTACAATTATTTACTAAATAATAGTCTTTATTTTATTAAAGAATAATGTGTCGATAATCAAACTTACTTTTGATTATTCAAATAAGGATATTACTTTCGTATAAGTACATCTTTGATTATTTAAGATTCATTTCAAGTATAAGTTTTACAACTTCTACTTCAATTATTTTTATAAAGATTATTCTTTATGGGAATATTATTTAAATAATAATATTCAGATATTTTCTAATATATTGGGACTGATTTATTTATTAAATCAGCATCACTCCAAACATTCTTAAAAATGTTTTGCGAGTCTTCAAAATGATTTTAAAAGTTAGAGCGGATCCCAAAACTCATTTTTATATTTAAGATCTTCCTTTCAAAGGGGATTTAAATATCCGCTCAAAACCTGAGGGATCCGGCTCTGTGGTGTGTTTTATATTCGCAACAAGGTTGCTATTTTGAGAAAAGAGTTTTTGATTACTTACCCAACACTCGGGAAGTAAAATTCTTGGAACAAGTTAATCCATTAACAGGCATCGCCTGGGAAATATCGGTGAGTTTTCCTTTCCAGCTAGATATGACTTCTAGGTGGAGTCGTATCAACAAGTTTCTACTTGGGGAAAGGGGGAACGAGCTT
Source organism: Apium graveolens (assembly GCF_009905375.1). NCBI lineage: Eukaryota > Viridiplantae > Streptophyta > Magnoliopsida > Apiales > Apiaceae > Apium > Apium graveolens. The sequence continues at coordinate 95,801,047 of NC_133651.1, forward strand.
TACGTTTTAGAGTCATGGATTTCATCTGAACTAGGAGTGGCGTAAGTGGTCGAGTGACGCCGGCCCAGCCTAATTATATTGGCCCAAATGGCCTGGAAGTTCCGCTAAGACGGTCCATTCCTTAGGAGTCCAGTGTTTGGTTGACAAGTAAATCCGACAGGTTCTCCTCTACATGTAGAAAATGGAGGGGTTGCACTACTACGACTGATAATCGTAAGTGGTCTTCCTGGCGCGGCAAACTCCCGTAATGAGTTCATCATCCAATTGGATATTTCTGCAACAATACCCAGAGCACTTCAATAGAAAGGCTACGATTGGGCAATTGTTGAGTGTTGGCAGGGTCGAGTTTCAAAATGATGTTTGCATCAAATGAAGTATCTCGTAACTTCATTTTATTTTGATGATATTTTAAAGATTGATTCTATACAAGTTTTGTCTTGTAGCTTAATCTATGGGATGAACTATTTATACATTGAACGATGGTAGTTCAAGTAGTATTCAGAAAAGATATAAGTATATTGGAGTATCTTGTAACTTCATCTTTTAAACTTATATCTAGTTAATGATTGTCTTATGAATGACAAAGGTTTCAGAAAAACGTTAAGACAAGGTTAGATATATGAGATCACCTTGCAACGATATTTTTATAAAGTTATAAACTGGAACTTTGTGGATGTTATACATGTCAGAGGATTTCAAATATTGTGAAAAGTATATATATATATATACTGAATATTTTGTGACTTGGTCGCGTTAAGATATCAAACTTGGTTCATTTCTTCTTGACCAAGACTTTCTTCAGTACTATGAGAATGCTCATATATTGTTAATCATTATACACATTATTTTGGTGGGCTTGCTGCTCACCCTTGCTTTCTTCTTTCATCACACAACATCAGATAGAAAAGATGAACAAGACCAAGCTCCCAATTCGCGAGCGGATAGGAAACGTTCCACAGTTTCCTATAGGCGTTGATGTCGCTGTAGCTAACGTAGGAACTACCAATAGGCTAGGCTTTCAACTTTTGATGTACTAGACTTATGTATCTTTATCAATTGTAATAATGGCAAAGAAATGTAAATTTATTCAGAAACCCTTTTAAGGTGTAATGGCATATAATTTTGGAATAAAATGACTCGTGTTATTTTTGGATATTCATCTCTGAGACTATAACTTGTGGTGTGTGTGTTTATTGTGGGGTCACAGTACAGAGTAGTTGATTGTTTATTAAGATTGGGTGTTATTAAGGGAAATGGAACTCGTGACAACCCGGATCCCCGACCCCGGATTTGGGGGTGTTACACGAGATGTCTGGGTATTTATAGTAAAAGCTAATGACTTGTCGAGATGTCAAAAATAGACATTTGAAATATACTTATCGAGAAGTCATTTTGAGATGTGAGAAACATATCGATAAGTCATTTTATTTATTATTATAGAGAACTAAAAAATTGACTTATGGAGATGTTAAATAAATACCTAGTTTGTCCAAAATAGACTAAATTGTTTCCAATTTTTATTTGAATAAATTCAAAAAAAATTAGAATAAATTTGCCAAAAGTATTTTACCAAAATAATTTATCAAATTAAATTATTTCAGTTTTGAGTTATTTATAAGTCCAAAAATTATACTTGTAGAGAACTCTGTAAGTTAACACTTGTAGAGAACTCTACAATGACTTATCGATAAGTCATAGTGGAGCTTATCGAGAAGTCACTCGAGAAGTCAATAAATTGACTTATCGAGAACTCATTCGAAAAGTCTTAAAATGACTTTTTGATAAGTCAGTTAGACTTATCGAGAACTCGGTTCTCTATATACTTTTGATCAATTTGATCTTGCCTTGTGTTAATTTTCCATATTGAATATGTAAATTAACATTTAGGCAGTTTACTCAGAATTTGAAAAATTCCAAGCTGAATTTTTATTTTTGAAGAATAAATATGCAGAGATTTCTAAAATATTTATAATTCATATTTCAGTTAATTTCTAATAAAATAAAATTAATTTTGATTTACTTGAAATTAATCTGCTGCAACACATTAGCTGAGTTCTTGCCTTAGGATGAAGAATTTAACATTCCAATTTCACCTATAAGTCTAGTGAAAGTAGCTTCATTGAAAGGTTTAGTAAAAATATCAGCTAATTGTTTTTCCGTTGGAACAAAATTGAGCTCAATGGTACCATTTGCAGCATGTTCTCTAATAAAATGGTACCTTACATCAATGTGTTTTGTCCTAGAGTGATTGACTGGATTAGCCACAATAGATATAACACTAGTATTGTCACACATAATTAGAATTTTGTGTAGCACTAGACCATAGTCCATTAGTTGATTTCTAATCCAAAGCACTTGAGCATAGGAACTTCCAACAACTATGTATTTTGCTTCAGCTATGGAAGTTGACACAAATTGTTGTTTATTGCTATGTCAGGATACAAGTCTTTGTCCAAGAAACTGACATCTCCTACTTGTACTCTTTCTATCCACCCTGCATCCAGCAAAATCTGCATCTGTGTATCCAACAACTTCAAAACCAGTTCCCTAAGGATACCATAATCCCAAGTTAGGGGTCCCTTTCAGATATCTGAAAATTCTTTTAACAGCCATCAAATGTGATTCTTTTGGATTGGCTTGAAATCTTGCACAAAGACATGTTGCAAACATGATGTCTAGTCTACTTGCAGTTCAGTAAAGAAATGATCCAATCATTCCTCTATAGCTTGAAATATCTACACTTTTGCCCTTTCTATCTTCATCCAAATTTGTTGCTATAGACATAGGTGTAGAAGCAGGTGAACAATCAACCATACCAAACTTCTTTAATAAATCCTTGACATACTTAGTTTGGCTGATGAAGATCCCATTATTTCTTTGACTAACTTGAAGTCCAAGAAAGTGTCTTAATTCCCCAATCATGCTCATTTCATATTTACTCTGCATAAGCTTAGAAAATTTTTAGTAAAAATTTTCATTTGTAGAACCAAAAACAATGTCATCCACATAGATCTGAACTAGGATCATAGTATCACAATGGTTTTTGTAGAAGAGAGTCTTGTCTATGGTACCTCTAGTAAAACCATGTTTAAGCAAGAATTCTAACAGTGTATCATACCAAGCTCTAGGTGCCTACTTTAGTCCATATAGAGCCTTGAGTAACTTGTACATAAAATTTAGAAATTCTGGATCTTCAAAGCCATGTGGCTGTTGCACATACACTTCTTCTTCTAACTCACCATTTAGGTAGACACTCTTAACATCCATTTGATACACTTTGAAATTTGAATGTGCAGCAAATGCTAGAAAATTTCTTGTTGCTTCAAGTCTTATAAATGGAGCAAAAGTTTCATCATAATCAATTCCTTCTTCCTGTGAGTAGCCTTTCGCAACCAACCTTGCTTTGTTTCTGGTAACTACATCATTTTCATCCATCTTGTTCCTGAACACCCATTTTTTTCCATATACACTTCTATTCTTTGGTGCAGGAACTAGCTCCCAAACTTTGTTTCTTTCAAACTGATCATGCTCTTCTTGCATGGCAGATATCCAATTGGGATCCATTAGAGCTTCTTCAGTTTTCTTGGGCTCTACTTGAGACAGAAAGCATGCATGTAGGTACTCATTAGCAGTTGCACTTCTAGTCCTTACACCAGCATTTGGATCACCAATTATTGCATTTGGATTGTGACTTCTATTCCCATTTTCTGGTGTGAGTTTGTTGACTAGTGCCTTCATCATTTTCTTCATTATTGGTATGATTAGTAGATCCTTCTTCTCTTTCTCCCCCTGAGTTTGTGCCATCAAAATCAGGTGTTTGAGATGAGCTTCCGTTTCCATGATTTTTCTGTTCAGTAGACTCTTCATTCATTATTTTTATGCATTAACTTCACCTTCTTCATCAGAATCACTGTTGATGTTGAGATTTTCAAATGCAAGGGCTTCGACTTCATTCTCATCAAGGAATTCCAAGCATGGACATTTGTCATCATCAAAAGTCACATCTGTGCACTCCATGATTTTCTTTTGATCTACTACATAAACCTTATAGGCAGTTCTCTCCAATGAATATCCCAGAAAAATTGCTTCAAAAACCTTTGAGTCGAATTTTCCCACATATTCAGAGTTGTCTTTTAAAATGTAACACTTGCTTCCAAACACATGAAGATGCTTTACAATAGGCTTTCTTTTAGACATGATTGAGTAGGGTGATATTCCATGTATTTTGTTGATGAGATATCTGTTTTGAGTGTAGCATACAGTGTTAACAACTTCTTCCCAAAAACTAGTGGGCAACTTGGCATCTTGCATCATTGTCCTTGCAGGTTCTACTAATGTTCTGTTCTTTCTCTCAACTACACCATTTTGTTGAGGTGTTCTAATAGCAGAGAATTCTTGAACAATGCCTTTGACTTTGCAGAATTCACTCAATATTGCATTTCTGAATTCTGTCCCATTATCACTTCTCAATCTTTTCACATAGTTATGATCTTCAGCCTATATTTCTATCTTCTTTATATGCTCAATTATGATATGTGGAGTTTCATCCTTAGAATGCATAAATTATACCCAGGTATATCTTGAGAAATCATCCACCATCACAAGTGTATATTTGTTCCTTGAAATTGATAAGACATTTACTGGCCCAAACAAGTCCATGTGAATAAGTTGCAATGGTGCACTTATGGAATTCATAGTTTTTGACTTCTGACTTGATCTTTTCATTTTTTTCCTTTCTAACAGGTTCACAAACTTCAGTTTGAGCAAACTCTAACTTTGGCATGTCTCTCACCAACTCCTTCTTGACCAGAATGTTGATTATCTTGTAGTTTAGATGTGAGAGTTTCTTATGCCATAATTTATTTTTTTTCTATGGATGTCTTGGTGTAGAAGCAACAAATTCCATCCTTATTTGTTGAGTCCAAGTCTGCAACAAACAAGCTTCATTTCCTTGCTTCTTTTAGAGCAACTTCATTGGTTTTCTTGCTGATGAAGATGCATTCTTCTTTATCAAATAGAACTTTAAAATCCTTGTCTGCAAACTGGTTGACACTGAGAAGATTTACTTCAAGACCAGCTACCAATGCTACATAATCAATGATAATATTTCCAGAAGAAATCTTTCCATATCCCATTGTGAATCCTTTGTTGTTGTCTCCAAAGGTCACCAAAGGGGCCAGCCTTCTTCTCAAATTGTGATAGCAGGCTTTATCACCTGTCATATGCCCAGAACATCCACTATCTATGATCTATATGACCTTCTTCATCTTGCCCTACACACAATGAGTTTTAAGTGTGTTTAAGAACCCAAGCAGTGTTGGGTACTTTCTTCTTGTTAACTAATTTAGCAAAAGTAGAGTTAGAAGTCTCAGAAAGAATAGTATTCATAGATGTTTGTGCATTCTCCCTTGCAGCTGTAGATCCAATACTAACTTCTTTAAGGTTTACTCTCAGCTTGTGGCAACTCTTCATTACTTTTAAATTACAGGGAATGCAGTCAAACTTATCACAGAATGAATAGGGATCATTTTCCTTGGCTTCATTATACTTGCAAGCTCCCTCAACTGGCTTGCTAACCATCTTTTTACAAAGATAGGTTAGGTGATTTATAGAGCCACACTTTTCACATTTCTTTCTTGGAGCATCTGCAACATAAGCAAAGTTGTTACTTTTGTTTATTCCAATTTTCCCATTCCTATTCTTCTTTTTCTTCTTTGCATCTTTAGTTTTTATTTCCTTGACAGGTGTCTTGGAGTCTTGATTATCCATGAGTTTCATTTTAACCTCAGTAAAAGGAGAGCTTTCTTCATTTGTCTTTGCAGCATCTTCATCTGCTAGCTCCTGTTTGATTATTAACTCATTTTTACTGAAGTTAATTTCTCCAGCCTTGAACACAGGTGACTTTACTTTTCTCAGAATTACAGGGACATCTTCACTAGCAATGTTCTTGTCTTTATCATCTACAACTTTCTTTTTGTTATTCAAGGCCTCATAATCAAATCCAATGGCTATGTTAGCACATGGTTTGTTTTTCTCATGGTATAATCCAACCAACTAAGATACATTCTTGAAAGACTTCAATTTAACTTCATTTTTCTCTAGCTTCTCCATTAACACAGCTTCAATCTCATTTTCACACTTGAGCTTGTTTTTCAGGTATGCATTTTCTTGTTTTACAGCTTCAAGCTCCACAATCAACAATTCAGGTTCTTGTTTCTCATTTTCAAGCTTCTCATTTATCTTTGTCAGTCTGCTAACTTCTTCATTAGCAGTAACCATACTTGTATGAATGTGAAACATTTTTGTGCTCATCTTTTCAACAGTTTCCATATATTGATTCACATTTAAATCAATGGTGGTAAGAGTTGGTACCTGTTTTTTTGATGAGGATGACTCTCCTTGTTCCAAGGCCATTAGTGCATAATTTCTAAATTCCTCATATTCATCATTATCATAATCATCCTAACTTTTACCCTATGCAATATAAGCTTTGCTTTGTTGTTTCTTTAAAAGAGCTTCATACTTTGCTTCCAATTCAAGATAAGCTTTATCTTTCTTTGCTTTCTTGGGTTTCCTGTATTCTGTAGAAAAATGGCCTAAGTCATTATAGTTAAAGCACCTTATCTTTGATATGTCAACAGATCCAGTATTATAACTATTTTTGCTATCAGATGTGTACTTCCCTTTTCCTTTCCAGCTGCTATCTTTTTTGAATGATTTTCCTTTACCCTTGAAGAATCTTGGCTTCTTTACACTAATATTAGAGACCTTTCTTGCCGAGTAGGCCATTGATTGATCTAGCTCATCAAGTTCATCCAAGGTGTAGAACTCATCTTTTTCCAATTCCAGTATGACTTGTTCCTGTGAATCATTGTTTTTTTTCTCACTTGTTGAGGAAACTGGAGTCTGGAATCTTGGCTCATCTGTTAGAAATATGTTTTGTACATGATGATTAAATTAACAAAACACCTTAGTAGATTTGACTTAGTGTATTTGTAGCTCTCGACGGATGCTTTATTACTATCCCGACGGATGATCTTTATATTCCCGACGGATGGTAACTGAACATCCATCGAGAGTGTAGCTTATGTTACAATAATATTGTAGCATATTTATGCAAGCAAGAATGTGTAGATCATGTATGAGTATATAAGTCATGTTGACTACTGTCACGCCCCAAACATTTACAAAAGACAATATATGAGTAATAATATTAGTTAACAAAAGGAAGTAAATACATCTGAATCCAAGATCTTATAGTTTAGGGTTTGGAACAGCCCAACACTATTAACTAATATAACCTGATTTCAATATTGAGTCCTCACACACAAAATCACTAACTACCTGAGCTCGAACATACGAATTGGCCTCACAAGTCTTACGCGATGTCTGCTTGAATCTAACCATATCTGCTAGTTGTAATATCAGGGTAAGCAAGTAGTGAGCCAAATGCTCAACAAGCGCTATAATATACATAAACAAGAATAAAACATTAATAATGGAATTAAAAGATTCAACAATATAGTATCAAGAGATAAACTTTTAGGGTGATGGCATCTTTTCTTGTAATAAAACCATTCAAAACCATTTCCTTATTAAAAACCATTTTATGACGCTACAGATTACAGCCGGTGATCAGCCGCGAAGTAATCCCGAACCTCGCTGGGTTCTAGAACATTAATGGGATCCCAAGGCAACCTTTAAGCCTACAAATTAAGAGCGGAAAGGACTTGCATCTCAGTCCAGATCCACTATTTAAAGAAAGTATTTGTCCCCCTTTGGGACTGAAAATCCACTTTTTAACTTTTTATTTTAAAAACTGATGCCAAGTGACAATTAATTTCTTAAACAGTGAGCATCTTTATCAAGGGTTCTAGGTCAACTTTGAAGCACAAGGAATAGGTCCACTAAATTTCAAGGCCATGATCAACTAGACTATACTTTATCAAGGGAATTGCAAGGTTTCTATTCACAAGGAATTTGACAATGAGATTTAGCAGGGTTATCGGATAGTATAAAGGAACTAAGTCAAACTAGGTTCAAGGTAATGGTTCCAGATAAGACATAGGTATTAAAATATAAAGAAGGTGAGCATCAGTTCAAAGTCTAACAGGGTATCATGTTTTAAGGGTAAGAATAAGGTTATCAAGCAATCATGAACGACTTTTAAGGGATAATTGACTTTTAGGTATCAAGATAAGGTTACTGAGTATATTTTGCACAGGGTTCCACATCACAATTACTTGGTATATTAGCATGGTATGACTTTTGAATTACTTGCATAGAAATCTCCAAGCAAAGTTAAACTACTTGCAATAGATACTTGAGGGTTCATGGCATTTGCATCTAATACGAAAGATAGATTTGAAACCACTTGGATAATATATCAAGGTGAATTAGAACACTCGCATCATATATAAAAGTTGGGTTAACTATCTTGGAGTATAAACAAAAAGGTATGTAGAAACACTTGCCTTGAGAAAGGCTTGAATTGACTGGCAGGTGGGAGCAACTAGAGCTTCACTCGACTTTAATGGCAAGTTTACCCTCGTATCGAGAGCCTACATAAAATAATAATATCCTCATTATAATATATACTCACTAACTCAACCTAATTATAAACCGAAATTACGCACATTGGCACTTAGGTCTATATACACATAAACGCTTATAATTACCTTATAAGCATAATAGTTCACATATCCACTCATGTTGACATAGCAATTTTAAGTACATAAAAATATATCCATACACACACTATATTGCATCATTAGGCTTGAATGATCTCACTCGACTTACTCAAGTCACTTAGTTATGCTAAACTAGCCAAAACTCTTAATATCATCCTCATAACTCGAAGTGCCTTTTCTAAACCATCAAGTTATTATTGACCCTGACTTAGGCCTTACACTATACTGACCTCATACTATCTTACAATTATGGTGGTCAACCTAGGCCTCACTCATAAGTGCCCTAAAACTAAAGGTTAAGTGATTTTGCTCATTATAGTGATTTCAGAGTGATAAACCCATGTGACACCAATGGGTTTATGAGTCCAATTGACATACTTACACTTCAAGTTTACCTCTAAACCTTCTACAATAGACTCTTCTGACTATAAGGCAACCTTAAACTTGGTGTGGCTCAAGGGCCTAGCTTGGGCCTACCAGGGCCTAAGCTTAAAGTCCAATGTTCCACTATTTTCTGGACAGAAAAGTGTCTTGTTTTGCACTAACTTATGACACATGATTCTAAATCAATTTGTGGCGCCCTCCAAATCCGGGTCAGAATTTTGGGGTCCACAACACATATACAACATATGAACCTGTATATAAGATACTATTTGTAATGACCCTGCTTTACATAACCACGGATCGCAACAGGTTAAAGTATGAAAACAAGCCACAACCTTAACTTTTATTACAACGTACCAAATCCCAACTAATTTAACTTACAACTGATAATAAAATTATTCTTACAATCTTACTATCTCTCTACCGAATGAAGCTCTTGCTAGCTCGATCTAACTCAAACTGGAACCCTATCCCGACTTTGGACTGAGGAACTTCATTATCATCCATATCCCTTTCAACTGTAAAATATATAAAAAGATTCGCAAGAGTGAGCTAACTAGCTCAGCAAGTCATAATAATAATAACTGGGGTTAAACAATGATCAAACGAGATGATACAGAGGAATCGAGTTTCTTTTTAACTAATCATTAGAATTGGATATTCATTTTAAGTTTTAAAACCAAGGTTAGGCTGCTGATCAGTCACGCTCTAACCCCGAGCAAAGCACACATCACTGCTCTAATTACTGGATCCAAGGCACACATTGGCCTATAATTGACCACGAATCTGGTCTGACCATGAATTTGGTTCACATTTAGAAAACTATCCAATTCTAAAATAATTTAGTGTAATAAACAATGTAATTCAATAAGATCATAGTCAACATTGATAAAGCACTTGTATAGAAGCGTGATGCGATTCATGAGTATCACAAGGGTATATCAAGGTATGTATGAGAAACGGTTTTCAGCCTGTAGAAGGATCAGGTATTAGACAAATAATGATTTTTCAAGGTATAGTTCTTTGATGTTAAAAAAAATGGTTGGAGTATAAAAGTTTCTGTGTTTTCAAACAATTTTGTTCCAGTGTTTGGTGTTTAGTGGTTATACATTTAGGGGAGTAGTATCATATTTGGATGGTTTGGTATCTAAAAATCAATAAAGGATGGTTTACAAAGAATAAGGCTTATGGCTCAAGATCAAGAAAAAATCAGGGTTCAAGGTTAAATAGTTTAAAGAAATTGCAATATATAACAAGAGTTATTTTGAATAATAGTGACATGTTATGAAACAGTTCGAAAATATTTGCAATATATCTTGAAGAAAAGTTCAGAAGTACTTGCCTTACAGGGCTTTATAACTATTAGTGATCGACTCTGAGCTGACTCTGTCGCTCAGGCTTTATTGTCTATTTAGTAGATCACTCTGGATTCGACCTCAACACTTAAGTCCTTTGATTGGAACCTTACTGAGCTTCTCGACCGACCACCAACTATCTTTCGTCCAATGCCAATTCTCGGGCATTCCGACTAGAACCTACTAGGTCGAAACATCCTAACTTAGACATTCGATTATGCTTGACATATCCTCGCTAACAATCTACCCGAACGTTATCAAACCCGACTCGTAACATACTTCATATAATAATACACATATCACTTAGGGTTCACGTTCTCGAAAATTGGTTCGGTGCTCGTTTTCAGAAAATACATATACTCGTCATTTTACAAAATTAGGGTTACTGAGTTTTGGACAGAACATTTACCACAACATTCAATCACGTTCGTATAAAGTATAGGCATATATATATATATATATATTCATTCGACGTCCTGATAATTATCGGATACGCTCCCGCATTTCCATAGTTGATTTCCCGGAAATCAGGCAGTGTCTCCTTTGTTTATCGGACTACCTGTCGAATCATCAATCGACGTCAAATTCCAAACACAACAATCGTAACAATTACCAAACCACGAATCCCAATCACCAGTTCAACCCAACAATCAATCCAATTACAGTTCATCAACTAAATTATGTACTCGACTTTAATATAAAAATCAAATTCTCGTTTCAAAGATAATTTCATGAATTTATTTATTTTAAAATATTAGGACTCAGAATAAACATCACAGTCCACCGTTTGCTCGTAAATAATCATCGCAGTACGGCGGCAAAATTCTTGGGGTACCCGGTATTTCGGATTCCAACCAAAAATTCTACCAATTATTAAAATTGTTCTTACTGCACGAATATTTTATTTCATAAAATCAGTCAATGAAATTCCTGCAAGGAAATAAATAATTCATATCAAAACCAACTGCACACTAATTAGGCCCAAAATTAGAGCCCCGACTATTAAGCCCAACTGCCAGGCCCAACGAAAACAAACAGAGAGACAGAACGGAGCACCACAAGCACGGCCGGAATACGACCGAAAAAAAAAACAAGACCACAGGCAGCGAACAACACATGCGGGGCTGCACACAGCAAGCACAACCTCGCATACACACACACACACTCACCTCTATACACACACACGCACACATGTATATATATACAGCAAGCAAGATAAACCGAAGTTCACAAACGGAGAAATCGAACACCGGCTGGAGCTTACCGGAAAAGACAGAAATGACAGCGATACAGAACTGAGAGAGAGGAAGAGAATAAATTAAAAGAGAGATATGACAGAGATTGTAATCGCCAGAGAAAGAGAGGGGCGGCGGGAGACTGAATGAACAGGAACGAAGAAGGCGGTGGTACCGCCTTTGTTTTTATTTTTGTTAATAGAAATCTTCAATTGCTGCCACGTTTCAATTCAATACCTATAAACTTAGCACCTGTCCTGATTTGTACTGTAGTCCCTGATTTTGTTCGCGTTTTGCAAAATAACGAGCTTTATTGGTAAAATTTTACCCTAAAATTATCAAAATAGTTTTAAAATATCACAAATAATTCATAATTATTAAAAATAATTTTTTCATAATTTTCAAAATATATTTGAAATGTAACTCGTACCCGCATTTGATAATTAACGAACCAAGCTGCACTTAAAACAAATTCAGAAAATCGCAAAAATAATCTTATAATATTATAAATATCCCGAAGTAAATAAAAACGTAATTTTCATAATTTTAACACCATTTTTTGAAATGCCACTTATACCCGCTTTTATCAATAAAATGAAACAACGCGCGGGTAAAATTAATCCCAAATATTACTAAAATAATTTTAAGATTCTCGGAATATTCCAAATTAAATAAATATGAGTTTCATAATTTTTTTTGAGGAATTCTTGAATTAAATATGGATTTTACAAATAAAAGCAATCAGAAAATCTTTAAAGATAAACAATTAATAAAATATTGATTTCTCAATTTTATAAAATTCTAAAAATAATTATTGTAATTATAAAACCATAAAATAATTTTAGAGACATTCCAAATATTTTTGCAAATAAATTTGCACTAAATCCACTTTTGAAAGTGAAAATAATTTAATACAACTCCAGAATTAATCACGCGGACAACCCGGTACACCATAAATCATACATAGTTACTAATCAAACAACGCATATCGGTCAAAACCAATACACATATTTTATTTATTTAATAACTTTCATTATCACATTTTTAAATAATTCAAAAATACAGGAGTCGTTATATCCTCCCCCCCTTAAAAAGATTCTGTCCTCAGAATTTGGTCTAACTAAACAGGTGAGGATATTTGTCAAGTATATCTAAATCTAATTTCCAAGTAGACTCTTCTACTCGAGGATTTCAAGCATAATCACTATAGATATACCCTTATTTCCAAGGACTCGCTTTTAACGATCAAGGATTTGGATCGATCACTATATGCAGAACAAACTTGGACAAGGGCCCATTGGCTTCTAATCAATCACTTAATTTGAATCTGATACTTATCGCCTTAAATTGACACACAGAACACATTATAAGTACATACTGCTATAATGGTAATATCAACTCATGAACAACTTTATCTATAGTTATCAATACCTCGAATGGTTCACTAAATTTAAGACTCAACTTGTCCCTTCTATTCAGATTTATCCAATCTCTTTCAAGGTGAAATTTTTACTAACACTACTGATCCTACATCTATATTCATACTCTCTCTCGATACAAATCCGCCATATTTCTTTGACTACTCCGAGCTGCTTCAATCAATATCACTACGCTCTTGGTGTGCTGAATCACTTAGTATTTGACAACTTCCTTTCTCCAACTTTATCTCAATAAAGTGGGGACTTACACTTATGTTCATATAAGGCTTGGCAAAATGGCATTCTAAAGCTGACATCGATGATAAAGGATCATCCCAGGTTTCCTTAAAACTCAACCTCCCAACATACCTTATATTTTCTGAATCACTTCCTTACTTTGACCCTTCGCTTAAGGATGGTAGGCGGTACTCATTTTCAACTTAGTTTTCAAACATTTAAACATCTCATATTCATTTCTATCAATTAAGGCTGAAAGGTAATCTCATATGTTTACTCATTATCACCTTTAGATATTTGATCTTCACATTCCACTCTTTCCAATTCGTTTATTAACTCCCCAATGGTCTTAACTATATCCAATCCTTTCTCTCTGCATAATGCATCCGTTACCATACGGCTTTATTTAGGTAGTTGTTAATGGATTAATTCAGAATCTCTTGTAAATCCTCGGTCAAAATTTTATACTCGAAAACTCAACGTATAGTTGCTTTCCTTCTAATCTTTGGAGGAAAATCTTTGGGCATTCCACACAAACTTCCTTATTCCTTGAATAGCTGAGAATGTTATCAATAAATACAATTTGCTTACCCAAGTATTCCTTATACACCATGTTCCTTAATTCCTTATAAATAACTAATACACTTGTTATTTCACATAATATCACCAGAGCTTGCAATGCTCATAACTCATTTTAATCGTAATCTCTGATATGTCCTCAGGTCGGATCTTAAGTTAATTCTCGAGACATAACACACTCCTTGAATTAGGTCTCATAAATAATCAATTCTTTATAGGGTCTCACTTCTTCTTATTCTTGTTTTGTTAAACTTCCGATAATCAGTACATACTCTCATAATTTCATTCCACATCACTGGTACCTTTTACGATTCGCTTCTTGTAAAACCACTCCTTGGTCTGCCTTGTCCACCAGGCCTCCGATACTTCGCCTTAATTCTTTGGCATGTCCAACACTTCCTAATCCATTTTGAAATCTCTTTCTTATACCTGGTTATCACTATTTTTCTTTAAATTCCCATATATCTTGGCATTCCTTCAGTAAATCAAATACTTTATATCGTGAATTCCCTGTAGAATCTCATTTCTTAATTCTTTTACATGTAGCATCTGAGTGTTGGAAGAAAACCTAGGAATATCGTGATTGTTCTTATGGGTGCATAATTTTCCTCTTACTAACTTTTAACATCGTGATCCATTATCTTCCCTTGACCTCTCCTTATCTTTTCTTAACAATTCTGACTAAAAGGTCATACTACCCATCCTTGTTTCCTTGGGATTATGTATCTAACTTCCAACTCCAACTTCTAAAATTCCATAGATAATTCTTCTGGTACAGTTTCTATGTTCGTTCTCTCCTTTTTACTTATCGCTTGCCTCTAAATTTACTTTTCCTCGTGCGTACATACTTCAAACTTTTATGGTCCGTACAGATCTTACACCTTTCTCCATACATGTCATGCTTCCCAATCCTTCAAAATAAATATTATTACTGTTAGTCCCAATTATGAGTAGGATACTTCTGCTCATAAGGTTTCGGCTGTTTGGGTGCATATACAATAACTTTATTGTGCTGCATTAACACACATCCTACTTCCTTATGAGAAGCATCACTATAAACTACCAAATCTCCTTGATACTTTCCAAAGTGGTAATACAGGTGCTGTAACTATTCTTTCATTTAACTCCGCAAAACTTTCTTCCCCCTTCTCCATTTCCTATAAACTTCTTGCTTTTCCTGATTAGCTTTGTCAAAGGTATTGCAACTTTCAAGAAATCTTGCACAAATTTTTAATAATAACCAACCCATGATAAAACTTCTTATTTTTGTTGGTGCTTTTGGTCTTTCTTCATTTATAGTAACTTTAATCCTTGTTGGATCCCCTTTTTGCCTTCTCCTCACTGATTATTTATGCTAAGAATTATGCTTCCTGCCATCAAAGCTTTCACCTAGTAAACTTTACATACAATCTCTTTCTTCTTCAACTTCCCAATTAGCATTAATTACCTTGCATGGTCCTCCGTTGACTTTAAGTAACACAACTACAGCTTATCCAGATATTCCTTAAAGATTCTGTCCATCAAGTTTAAATATTATTGGTATATTGATTAATTTAAATGACATCACTAAAGTTTTATAGCAGCAGTACTTAGTTCTGAAAATTATCCTTGATATGTCCATAGGTTCAATCTCCAATCTCTAATTGATAACATCCAAAGCTTAAATTATCTTTGAAAATACTCTGCTTCTTTCATCTAATCAAATAAATCATTGGTTCGAGGTAACAGATACTTGCTCTTGATAGTAAACTTGTTGAGCTTTCTCTAGTCGACGCATAATCTCATACTTCCATCTTTCTTATTAACAATTAATATCGGTGCACTTTAGGGGGTACAGTAGGTCTAATCGCTCCTTCTTCTAACATCTCTTGCATCTGCTTTGCTAACTTCCTTATTTTAACTGGTGCCATTTTGGGTAAGGCCTTAGTCACTGGCTTCGTCTCAGGTGCTAAGTCAATCGCGAGCTTCATTTCTCTATCTGGAGGAAATGTTGATAACTCATCTGGAAACATATCTTAAAACTCCTTAATTATTATAAAATCTTCAAATTCTGTTTGCTTCTGACTTTTATTTATCTCCTAATCACCATAATGCTCATATATTGATCACCGTAATCATTGTTGACAAATTCTTTACCCTTCTTCTTTCTTTATACTTCATCATATTCTCATTTGATGTCTTCCGGACTATCTTTTGATCATGACGGTTTATCTGGGCATCACGCTTAAATAGTTAGTCCATTCCTTAGAATAATGTCAAATCCTCTTATCTCAAATGATATCAATTTTTCACAACTTATTGCCAGAAATCTCAATTCCACCATTGGTACTCACTTACTTAACAAATACACGTTCTTGAAGTTGTTAGTCCTTTAATCAGAATCTTATCAATTCAACGAGGTAAATCATCTTATCAACAATACCTTGGGGAATAGAAAATTAAGTTGCTTCCACATCTTCCAATACTTTAACGCATAAGGTATTCACAATAATCATCCATGTCATCACGTCCGTATTCTAAATAACATATTTTACAGACAACTCGTAAACTTCCGTTCTTGGAGACGTATTCCTTATTGGAGTAGATTCCCTTGGCTCTTAGTGAATCCTTTACTGGGGCTAGTGATTGCAATCCTTGCCATATACTCTGGTCTCCTTCCCGTGCATAAGACATAGCTGGAACTTTGTCCGCTTGGTTCATAATACGTTGATTTGTTTGAAAACTTTTGCAAAGAATGACGGTATAACAAGATAACTAGAAGGATTCATAATTCAATAAACTTGAAGTTGAAAAGAAAGAAGAAATAATGATTTGGATAGGAATGAGACAACCACATTGGTACTTAAGATGGCCAATCTTTCATACCATATGGCATACAACACATGATTAGGTGGCGTCCCACCCGACTCTTCGTCATCCCGACAAAGCGTCTCACCATAACACTGTTTGTCCCAATCAGAGAGCAAAACTTGAGGGGAACAATTAAATTTGAAAGGAATGCAATATCCTCCTTTTTGATATCATCATAAATAATTTATTAAGAAAAGAAGTTCATTACTTGTGGGAATTAAAAAGGAATATACGCTGTAATATTGAGGACAAGGACGATACCATTGGTCACCATCCACATTTCACTTGTATTCATCATTCGAGCTTGTTCGATAATATCCCAATTGTGTCATATAACAACTTTAGAAAGTATGCTGAAATGTCTTCGCAAATTAAGCATTGTGGTAGATTCCTACTTGTCACATCTTGCGTCTTTAACATCGCACCTACACGTATAATACTTTAACAATTCGATCATAATGGCGTTCCTACCAGATAACTTCGAGTTTTCTCTTTTTAATTTAGAATAACCATGAATCATTCAACATAACGATCCTTTTGTTAATAATATTCTTATTTTAGAAAAGTCTGAAAATCTTCCCAATCTTCTTCGATAATGCTCAGGCTTCAGTTAAATCAATGAATTCTTTGAATTATGATAGTCCTAGCAATTGGATGAATAGTTACTCCATACGCTGATTCTATTGTTAGTCTTATCAAACAATATTTGCACCTTACTGTTAGGAATAATCAACTTCTTCATAATCTCGGGTTACTTTATTCTCTGAATTAACAATACCAAGTCTAAAATAAATATCCTTCCTTAATCGACGAAAATTTCAGTTGTCGTTGCATGCTATCTTATTTGTGGCTTCACATTAAGCTTTCATAATGGTAATACTCCCGTTATCAACTATACAATCGTTAAATGTAACAGACTATCCAATAGTCAACAAGTCGGCTAATGTCACATCACCTTGTTAAAATATATATCACATCATCATAACACCAATATCTAACTTCAAGAAATCTCCAGATCCATAATCTCCTCTAACTCTCTCTTTTCAATACTTATCTAATCCATTCCACAAGCTAGCCATGGGTGTCCTAATTACTAATGGCTTCTTTTAACTTGATAACAGCAATCCTCCTGAACACTTGAATCTTCTTTCTAAACTTCTTCTCACCTTTATTTATATCTCAAGTACCCACCATTTACAGTAGCTTTCAAATCCATCCTCTTAGGTACTGTTGCGTCATAGGATACGTTTTAAACCGAGGGTATAGAATAGGATGTAGGGTAAACTAAAGAGATACACTCACAGCCGAATCTCCAGTAAAACAAGAATAAACAGATGGAGGTTCTTAAATAAATAGTCTCGTATCAAGAGGTGGTAGAAGAGCGTAGAATAACTCGAAGAGGTGCAACTGTCTTAACAGAGAGTAATACCAAGGTGCAAATCAAATCTAGGAGGAGATGACGATCCTTGAATTACATACTTCATATAATAATACACATATCACTTAGGGTTCACATTCTCAAAAATCGGTTAGGTGCTCGTTTTCAGAAAATACGTATACTCGTCATTTTACGAAATTAGGGTTACTGAGTTTTGGACAGAACATTTACCACAACATTCAATCACGTTCGTATAAAGTATAGGCATATATATATATATATTCATTCGACATCCTGATAATTATCGGATATGCTCCCGCATTTCCATAGTTGATTTCCCGGAAATTAGGCAGCGTCTCGTTTGTTTATCGGACTACCCGTCGAATCATCAATCGACGTCAAATTCCAAACACAACAATCGCAACAATTATCCAACCACGAATCCTAATCACCAGTTCAACCCAACAATCAATCCAATTACAGTTTATCAACTAAATTAGGTACTCGACTTTAATATAAAAATCAAATTCTCGTTTCAAACAGAGAGCCCCAACTATTAAGCCCAACTGCCAGGCCCCACGGAAACAAACAGAGAGACAAAATGGAGCACCACAAGCACGGCCGGAATACGACCGGAAAAAATAACAAGACCACAGGCAGCGAACAACACAGGAGGGGCTGCACACAACAAGCACAACCTCGCACACACACACTCACCTCTATACACACGCACACCGGTATATATATACATCAAGCAAGATAAACCGGAGTTCACAATCGGAGAAATCGAACACCGGCCGGAGCTTATCGGAAAAGACAGAAATGGCAGCGATATAGAACTGAGAGAGAGGAAGAGAATAAATTAAAAGAGAGATATGATAGAGATTGTAATCGCCAGAGAAAGAGAGGGGCGGCGAGAGACTGAATGAACAGGAACGAAGAAGGCGGTGGTACCGCCTTTGTTTTTATTTTTGTTAATAGAAATCTTCAATTGCTGCCAAGTTTCAATTCAATACCTATAAACTTAGCACGTGTCCTGATTTGTACTGTAGTCCCTGATTTTGTTCGCGTTTTGCAAAATAACGAGCAACTTTATTGGTAAAATTTTACCCTAAAATTACCAAAATAGTTTTAAAATATCACAAATAATTCACAATTATTTAAAATAAATTTTTCATAATTTTCAAAATATATTTGAAACGTAACTCGTACCCGCATTTGATAATTAACGAACCAAGCTGCACTTAAAATAAATTCAGAAAATCAAGAAAATAATCTTATAATATTATAAATATCCCGAAGTAAATAAAAACATAATTTTAACACCATTTTTTGAAATGCCACTTATACACACTTTTATCAATAAAATGAAACAACGCGCGGGTAAAATTAATCCCAAATATTACTAAAATAATTACTAAAGCAATCAGAAAATCTTTTAAAGATAATTAATTAATAAAATATTGATTTCCTAATTTTATGAAATTCTAAAAATAATTATTGTAATTATAAAACCATAAAACAATTTTAGAGACATTCCAAATATTTATGCAAATAAATTTGCACTAAATCCACTTTTGAAAGTGAAAACAATTCAATACAACTCCATAATTAATCACGCGGATAACCCGGTACACCATAAATCACACATAGTTACTAATCAAACAACGCATAGCGGTCAAAACCAATACACATACTTTATTTATTTAATAACTTTCATAATCACATTTTTAAATAATTCAAAAATACACGAGTCGTTATACAATTCCTTTAAAATATGTATGAAAAAACTCCTCTGACACTCCCTCTAACTAGGTCTAACCAAGGCCTAGTGAGGGCCTACCCAAGACATGGTCAAAACTCCTCATTTCTAAGTTGCAACAAAACTGTCCCCTGCTGGACAGATTCTAAATTTTAGTGTGTGCACCTTACTAAATGGTTGGGTTTCTCTAATTTGTGACTTCTAAACTCAATTATACCCCAAGTATTAACTCCCCGTGGCTTGGGCCTAACAATGCCTAAGAAATGCCCATTCAAAATCAACACAAAACTCACATGCAAATCTGGAAAAAATTTCAGGATTCTATCCTATCCTTTCCACCTTAACTCCCACTTTAAAATCACGAATTAAACCTCAACCAAGGCAAATTTACTACTATAAGTCTCTAAACTAAGGCCTCAACCAATAATGGAGATCATCCATGCCCTATAGTACCAACATGCAAAATAAAACTTAACATGCAGCTCAAGATGATCACTAAATCAAGTTTTACTAAATAAGAGGGTTATTAGCTCATAAATTCGACTTAAAATACTTAACTACTTCAAAAGATCATGAAAACTACCTTTTAACAACTAAGATCAAGCATAATATCAAGAAAACAATTCGTTTTAAGCACATATAAGGTCGAATTTAACACAAACTAAGCATGCATGTACATTTTCGAAAAGAAGAGCATATATAACATGATTATACTTGAAAATAATGCCCTATCTCTAACATGCAAAGTAGAATATGACTTTACAACTAAAGTTCAGTAGCATGCAAAGGTTTTAAAAGAGTTTTATTCATGGAAACACTTAGTTTGTGCATATAAAAAGTATATCTCATAGAGAACTCTTTAATCCACATGAATTAAGAGTTTATCTTTGGAGATCACATAAAATCAAGACATGCTAGCATTAAACTTCATCTCCTAAGCATGGAAATTCTTGTAAAGTGTATATTATATGAATGGATAATGGAATTACACTAGAATGGCAAGGATTTGATGAAGAAAAAATGAAGGGAATGGGGGAAAGGGCTTCGGCCGAATGAAGAAAAAGAGAGGGGGAGGAGAGAAAATTTGAGAGTGAAAATGATGAGCTTGAGTGGAGTGTGGTGTTAGGTTAACTCCTCTCTTTATGGTCCATCATGCACTAATTCAATAGTGGAATTTGGAATGTACTAAAGTGCCCTTCTCCAATAACCAAGCAAAAGTGCATGTAAGGGTAGTTTAGTCTTTTGGTGGATAGAAGAAGTTTAGTGGGGTATGAATTGTCTCTTATGCCCTTTAAATTGAATTGGAGGGTATTTGCATGCATGGGCAACTAAGTAATTTGCAATTTAAAAATCAACTAATTTATATAAAACAATTTTTATAAATATAAATGCACCTTCATAAATCACAAAATAAATATCATAAAATAGCTTATGATTTTAGAAATTTAATGATATAAAATTTGAAAGTTTTTTGTTAAAAAAATTTTAAAATCAATTTTTCATTATAAATGATAAGATTTATAATTTAAAAATACTAAATGATAAGATTTTCATTATCATTTAAAAATACTAAATGATAAGATTTAAAAATACTAAATGATAAGATTTTCTTTTCAATTTTTTTTTATTATAAACTAATACATTAAACACTTAGTTTATAGGCACTCAGTCATATAGATCATCCACATTTATAATTCCACAAAATTTAAATTTTAATTATAAACACACAATTATATATAAATAGGGTTTAGAAATACCGTTCGTAACATCCTCAACCCCTTTAAGGATTCTGTTCTCAGAATCTAGGAGAATAAGTGAGGATACCGGCTACGCATATCCGACTCTAGTTCCCACATTGACTCTTCAACCTTGGGATTTCTCCAAACTACTCTTACCAACTTGACCAACTTATTTCTAAGACTCTTCTCTTGCCAGTCGAGTATTTTGACAGGTTGTTCCACAAATGACAGGTCTGCCTGAATCTCTATATGTTCATATTCTATCACATGGTTGGCATCAAGATTATACTTCTTAAGTAATGACACATGAAACACGTTATGCATATGCTGATACCGAGGCGACAAAGCTAATTCATAAGCCACCTTCCCTACTTGACTCAAAACTTCAAAAGGACCAATATATCTAGGTGCTAACTTCCCTTTCTTGCCAAATCGAGACAATCCTTTCATCGGTGATACTTTCAGCAATACGGCTTCACCTACTTGGGAATCTATTATCCTTACATACTGGGTCTGCATACTTTTTTTCCTATCTTGAGTAGCAAGTAATCTCTTCTGAATCAATTTGACTGTCTCATGCATTTATTGCACCAATTCCAGGCCTAAAATCTTTCTTTCTCCCAGTTCATCCCAGTTGGTTGGTGATCTGCATTTTCGTCCGTATAAATCTTCGTATGGTGGCATGCCATTACTAGTGTGATAGCTGTTGTTATAGGAGAATTCTACCAATGGCAAGTGGTCGTCCCAACTTCCCATAAAATCAATCGCACAGCTACGCAACATGTCTTCAATTGTTTGAATTGTCCTCTCGCTTTGACCATCAGTCTGCAGATGATACGCCGTACTCATATTGAACTTGGTGCCAAGACTTTCTTGAAATTACTTCTAGAATCTCGAGTTAATTGTGGATCTCTGTCCGAAACTATTGATACAGGTATGCCATATCATAATACGATTTCATGCACATACAGGTGGACCAATCTGTCCAATGAAGACCTCTCGTTAATCGAAAGAAAATATGTCGACTTCGTAACGCGATCAACTATAACCCATATAGCATCATGTCCGGATTTCGTTCGTGGTAATCCTACTATAAAGTCCATGGAAATATTTTCCCACTTCCATTCTGGAATCTTTAAAGGCTGAATTAATCCACTTGGTCTTTGATGTTCTACCTTCACTTTCTGACAAGTATAGGACCTCGTAACCCATTGTGTAACACCCCCAAATCCGGGGTCGGGGATCCGGATTGTCACGAGTTCCATTTCCCTTAATAACACCCAATCTTAATAATTAATCAACTACTCTGTACTGTGACCCCACCATAAACACACACACCACAAGTTATAGTCTCAGAGATGAACATGCAAAAATAATATCAAGTCATTTTATTCCACAATTATCTGCCAATACACCTTAAAAGGTTTTCTGAATAAATTTACATTTTCTTTGCCATTATTACAATTCATAAATATACATAAATCTGGTACATCAAAAGTTAAAGCCTAGTCTATTGGTAGTTCTCACCTCAGCTACAGCGACTTCAATGCCTATAGGAAGCTGCGGAACGTTTCCTATCCGCTCGCGAATTGGGAGCTTGGTCATGTTCATCTTGTCTATCTGATGTTATATGATGAAAGAAGAAAGCAAGGGTGAGCAGCAAGCCCACCAAAATAATATGTATAATGATTAACAATATATGAGCCTTCTCATAGTACTCATGAAAGTCTTGGTCAAAAGAAATGAACCAAGTTGATATCTTAATGCGATGAAGTCGCAAAATATTCAGTATATATATATATATACATATATACTTTTCAAAATATTGGAAGTCCTCTTCCATGCATAATACACACAGAGTTCCAGTGTATAATTGTATAAAAATATCGTTGTAAGGTGATCTCATATATCTAACCTTGTCTCAACGTTTTTCTGAAAGTCTTTGTCATTCATAAGACAACCATTAACTAGATATAAGTTTAAAAGGTGAAGTTACAAGATACTCCAATATACTTATATCTTTTCCAAATACTACTTGAACTACCACCGTTCAAGTTATAATTAGTTTCAACAGTTCATCACATAGATGAGACTACAAGACCAGATTTGAATAAATTAAAACTTTAAAATATCATCAAAATAAAATGAAGTTACGAGATACTTCATTTGATGCAAACATCATTTTGAAAACTTGACCCTGCCAACACTCAACAATCGCCCAACCGTAGCCTTTCTATCGAAGTGCTCTGGGTAGTGTTGCAGAAATATCCAATTGGATGATGAACTCATTACGGGAGTTTGCCGCGCCAGGAAGACCACTTACGATGATCAGTCGTAGTAGTGCAACCCCACCATTTTCTACATGTAGAGGAGAACCTGTCGGATTTACTTGTCAACCGAACACTGGACTCCTAAGGAATGGACCGTCTTAGCGGAACTTCCAGGCCAATTGGGCCAATATAATAAGGCTGGGCCGGCACCACTCGACCACTTACGCCACTCCTAGTTTAGATGAAATCCATGACTCTGAAACGTAAAGCTCGTCCCCACTTTCCCCAAGTAGAAACTTGTTGATACGGCTCCATCAAGAAGTCATATCTAGTTGGAAAGGAAAACTTACCGATATTTCCCTGGCGATGCCTGTTAATGGATTAACTTGTTCCAAGAATTTTACTTCCCGAGTGTTGGGTAAGTAATCAAAAATTCTTTTATCAAGACAACAACCTTGTTGCGAATATAAAACACCACAGAGCCGGATCCCTCAGGTTTTGAGCGAGTATTTAAATCCCCTTTTAAAAAGGAAGATCTTAAATATATAGAAAATGAGTTTTGGGATCCGCTCTAATTTTTGAAAATCATTTTAAAGACTCGAAAACACTTTAAAGAGTGTTTGGAATAATGCTGATTTAATAAAGTAAATCAGTCTCAATATAAAGAAATATCTGAATATTATTATTTAAATAATATTCCCATAAAGAATAATTGAGGTAGAAGTTGGAAAACTTATACTTGAAATGAATAGTAATAATCAAAGATATACTTATACGAAAGTAATATCTCTATTTGAATCATCAAAGATAAGTTTGATTATCGACACCTTGTTCTTTAATAAAATAAAGAATATATCTCAGCAAATAATCAGAGTCATAGATCCTCAAATGAATATTCAAATAATATTCAATAAATAAAATAAGCTGAGTCATAAGCCCTCGAATGAATATTCGAAATAATATTCAATAAATAAATAAGCTGAGTCATAAGCCCTCGAATGAATATTCGAAATAATATTCAATAAATAAATAAAGTTATCGAATAAACCTTATTCGATTAATAGTTTTGAAAACTATAACCATATATATATAAATATATATATATATACAAAATCTACTCGGGATCCTCGAATCCCGGTTTTAGAAAATGTTTTCACCTTTGGGTCCCTATACTAAGGGTATATGCAAATTACCGCTATTCTCTAGCATAGGTATTATCAACTGAACCAACAGATATATATGGCAAGAATACGAAACAAGCATGCATATGTACCATATCACATGCTACAATATATCGCAAGAATTTGCTAATAACAAATATGCATTTATCGCAAGATCATGCATATACATATATACATCACAACAACAGTTATACGGGTAGAAAACTTGCCTGAGTGCTCCCGGATAGACTTAAGCTTAGAGTGGGTCCGATAACCTATGAACAACAACATAAGTCCGAATTAGACCCCGGTCGCTTAAGAAACTAGACTTTAACCATTTAGAGTCCTAATGTTCGCTTTCGCGCTTAACGATTTACTTAAGTCGCTCGAGTACCCTCGGCTCCACCATTTTTAATAAATTACCCATTATGAGTTTTAAGGCGATTCTTTTGCGAGTGTCTTACCAACTTCCTAACACACTTAACATAATTTCTTCATACTCCAATTAGTCCTTTAAGGTCTTTAACCAAGGTTTCAAAGTAAGGCGAGGGGAATTGTTTCGTTCGCGAAATGCCGTTACTTAAAACGGTCGTTTCTCCTAAATCGTACATCGGAATCAAACGAACCACATATCAAAACGAAGCTCGTAACATGTACTATCTAATCATGGCAATGGTCAAAACCTAGTAGGGGGTTCTCGGGTCCTAATATTATGAACAAAAGCAGTCTAAAGTAAATCGGACATTACGACGGCTATGTTTACGCGATTTCCCAAATTTATAATATTCCAATTCACATCAATCCAACTACCAATCAATCCCAATACAACCATATGAACATATCACTCATCAACCACTTTAAACCATATAAACCAAGCCCAAATCATACCATGAATCATCAAGAACAACTAGTGCTACTTTTTAACTCCAAAATCAACAAAAGCACTTAACCACTAAGATCTTAACATGACAAAACAACTACTACACTTAATCTATCATTCCATCATCATAATCATTCATACCAAACAACTTAATGTTAAGATAATTTAGAGTTATACCTTCCTTGAAGCTTTTTAATCAATGAAAGATCCTTGGAATGCCCATGGAAGCCTTGATCTATGCTTAAGCTACCTTGAACTTTCATAAAAATCAAGAAAACCAAAGTTATTTCTTGAAGGTTACTATTCACCATCTTCTTCCTTGATTTATTGGAAGAGATTGTGAAGGAATTAGGAGCTTAAACTTATAGGACATCCATATCTATGTACAAGGAACCTTAGATAATTACCTTGGGATTTAACAATGCTTGGAACTTGATTTTGATTTTTTCTTCCTTTGGAAAAGCAAAAAGCCGAGAGCAAGCTTGGAAGAAATGAAATGTTTTATGTTTTGTTTGGTGAAAAATGAAATGTTTTGCTTGGTTGGTTGAATTTTGATTTGTTTTAGGTTAATTACCTAATTAACCTTGATTTTGTGTGGTTATCATTCAACCACACTTCCTTCCCTCCTATGTCATGCTTACATCACCTTATTCTGTCATCATCCCTTACTTGTCCTTTCCTTATTGGTTGGATGACCTCATCATCCCTAACCTCCTTGATTAACTTCCTAATTGTTTGCCTAATGACCGCTGATCTGTTATATGGTTCGCTTAACTTTTGTTTTCATTTCTCGTTTGAGGGATCATACCCGAGATCTTATTACTTGGGTTTTGTAATAACCCCAAAATTTTCAACTTTTTGTAACCCTTGTGAATAGTGTTTTAGCTGAATGAGAAAACTTTTCACGCCACACTATGTAGGGGTTCTGTTATGGATATTCTGGGATATTATTAGTACTCTATGAAGTATATAAGTGTATGAAAAGATCGTCAGAATCCAATTCCGAACACTTTGGTTTTTCCCGGAAATCCACAAGATACGGAGAGAATTGAGTATAAGGTAACAGGATAAAAAGGATTTAAATTAAAGGATTATAATAGAGGATCATAAAAAAAGGAATATAATGTATTTCGAAAGGTTAAGGGAACCTAACTAATAAGATCCCGGGTATGATCCTTCAAACGATAAACGAGAACGAAAGTAAGCGAACCGTATAACAGATCAGCGGTCATTAGGCAAACGATTAGGAAGTTAATCAAAGGGATTAGTGGGAATGATGTCATCCAACCAATAGAAAGAGGACAAAGAAGGGAGGATGACATCATGAGGATGACATAAGCATGACATGGGAAGGAAGGAAGTGTGGTGGCTTTGTAACCACACAAATTTAAGGGCAAAAAGGTAATTGACTAAATCAAATACAAAAACCAAGCAACCAAGCCAAGTAAATTCATTCTTCATCAAAAAAATCAAAAAGCAACCAAGGCTTTGTTCTTGAAGCTCTCGACTTTTCACTATTCAAAAGGCAAGAAAAATTCAAAATCAAAGATCCAAGCTTCCTAAATTGGTAAGATAATTCCCTAATCATCTTCATGCTTAGTTAGGACTATATCATGAGTTTAAGCCATTAATTCCTTCACAATCTTCTTCATTTAATCAAAGAAGAAGACAATGAATAGTGTTTTCAAGTTTTTAACTTGAACTTTTTCTTGTTTTCTTGAAGATCCAAGCATTCTTAAGACTTCTCAAAGCTTCTTAAGGCTTCCTAGCTCCTCCCACCACTTCAAGGAAGGTATACCATCTCCAAACCCTAGATTCCTATATATTATAAGATGATTTTGATTAGTAGGAAGATATTGTAGCTTGTTGTTGTGATTTAGAGTTTGGGATTTGAAATGGTAGTGAAATGGAATGGTAAATGTTGTGGTTTTGATTTAAAAGAACTTAAGTATGATTAAAGTTAAGTTTAGGCATAAGTATGAATGATTAAATTGAATGGGTTGGGGTTGTTATGATGTGATAAGGATGGATGTTGGTTGTATGTTGGATTTGAGGTTGGTTTGTGGTTGGTTTTGAATTGTTTAAAATTTGGAAATCGCGTAAACATAGCCGTCGTAACGTCCGATTTTCTTTGGACTGTTTTTGTGCATAGCATTAGGACCCGAGAACCCCCTGCTAGTTTATGACCACTGCCATGATTAGATAGCTCATGTTACGAGCTTCGTTTTGATATGTAGTTCGTTCGATTCCGATGCACAGTTTAGGAGAAACGACCGTTTCAAGTAACGGCGTTTCACGAACGAAACTTTTCCCCTCGCCTTACTTTGAAACATAGGTTAAAGACCAAAAAGGTTAATTAATGTATGAAACATTTATGGTAAGTGTGTTAGGCAGTTGGTAAGACACTCGCGAAGGAATCGCTTTAAAACTCGTAAAGGTTAAATTATTAAAAATGGTGGAGCCGAGGGTACCCGAGTGACTTAAGCAAATCAGTGAGCGCAAAACAAGCGTTAGAGTCTAAGTTAGTTAAAGTAAAGATTTACAAGTGATTTTGGTTTAATTCCAACTTACTTGTTGTTTATAGGTTACCAGACTCGTCCCGAGCCTTTTTTCACCCCAAGTCGCTCAGGCAAGTATTCTATCCGTTATACTGTTGTTGTGATGTATACATTTGTATATGCATGATCTTGCGATATATTGTAGCATGTGATATGGTATATATGCATGCCTGTTTCATATTCTTGAAATATATATCTGTTGGTTCAGTTGATAATACCTATGCTAGAGAATAACGGTAACTTGCATATACCCTTAGTATAGGGACCCAAAGGTGAAAATATTTTCTAAAACCGGGAGTCGAGGATCCCGAGTAGATTTTTGTATATATGGATATGGATATATATATATATATATATTTATATATATATATATGGTTATAGTTTTCCAAACTATTAATCGAATAAGATTTATTCGATAACTTTAACTTTATTTTATTATTGAATATTATTTCGAATATTATTCGAAGGCGTATGACTCCTTTTATTTATTTATTTGAATATTATTTGAATATTCATTCGAAGGCTTATGACTCAGTTTATATTATTTAATGAATATTATTTGAATATTCATTTGAGGATCTATGACTCCGATTATTTTCTGAGGTATATTCTTTATTTTATTAAAGAATAAGGTGTCAATAATCAAACTTATTTTCGATTATTCAAATAAAGATAATACTTTCATATAAGTATATCTTTGGTTATTTAATACTCGTTTCAAGTATAAGTTTTAATACTTCTACTTCAATTATTTTTATAAAGATTATTCTTTTTGGGAATATTATTTAAATAATAATATTTAGTCATTTTCTAAATATTCTGGGGACTGATTTACTTCATTAAATCAGCTTTACTCCAAACACTCTATAAAGTGTTTTCGAGTCTTCAAAATGATTTTTAAAGTTAGAGCGGATCCCAAAACTCATTTTTATATTTAAGATCTTCCTTTTTAAGGGGATTTAAATACTCGCTCAAAACCTGGGGAATCCGGCTCTGTGGTGTATTTTATATTAGCAACGAGGTTGCAGTTTTGGTAAATGAATTGATTACTTGCCCAATGTTCGGGAAGTAAGCCCATCTAATTGAGTCGGCATAAGCGACAGGCCGGGGTACGGTCTATTATTGTGTAAGTGGCTGGGTGGCAGTCCATCAACACGTAAGAGGCCGGGTGGCGGTCCAGCACAAGGTCCTTATGAGGCCAGGGTGATGACCGGTGGGGGATTCATCCATCTACTAGTAGAAAAGGTTACTTATTGGTATCTTTGCCTGATCAGCAAGATATCTGGTTTATGCCAAAATTCTTTTCCTTTCCAAAATTCATTGGATGTTTCAAACTCTGTTCATACTTTACATAACAGAGGTTCCAGGAAATGTTTAAGAGATATATATGTGGATATATATATATATATATATATCGGGACTAAATAAAGTATCTCGTAACTTTTTTTTCATTCAATAATACTTCAAAGATTGAATCTATTCAAGTCTTAACTTGTGGTCTCATCTATGGGATGTTTTTCTTAAAACTTATAATACTTTGAACGGTGGTAGTTCAAGTAGCTTTATAAATGATATAAGTGTGGTGAAGTATTGGTAACTTCATTCCTTGTTTTTACTTATATCTAGTAAGTAATTATCTTACACATGATAGAGATTCTATTAAGTATCCATTTAGATACTTATATTATTGTTATCACTATGTATTATCTTGCGAGCTGTAAGGCTCACTCTTGCTTTATTTCTTCATCACACAACAACAGTTAGGAAAGATGGCCAGACTCCAGCAGACCCAGCGCAAGCGCGTGGGAAGCGTCCCGCGTCTTCCCGATGATGTTGTAGCTGCTATAGCTGCAGAGGTAGATCCATTGTAGATCAGACCATCTACTTTTGAGAATCAAATTATGTATAATTATAACTTGTGGCAGATAATGGCAATTAACTGTAAATTTATCAAGTAATCATTTTGGGTTGTAATAACTGTTAAATGGTGGATTCAAAGACTTGTATTTATTTCAATTTCATCTCTGAGACTATAACGGGTTGTGGTGTGTGTTAGTATGGGGTCACAGTATGAGGTTATTTATTATTAATTAAGTGAAGTGATATTGTGGAAAGAAAGACCGTGACAACCCGGATCCCCGACCCCGGATCTGGGGGTGTTACAGAAATGGTATCAGAGCTAAGCGTTATAAACCTCAGAGATGATGCGTCGATATAATAACAAACTCACAAAGATAATAAGAACTCTTGCCAAGTTCATGGTCGGACTACTTAAAGTAGTGCTGATAGTTAAAACCCTTACGGGAACCCTTATAAGTATCATGATAGTAACTTAGCTCGTTTAATGTGTAGGCGCCTGAGATAGAGGACCCTGAGATGTTCGAGCATGAGCATGATGAGGCATTGCTAGATGTTGAGGATCAGGAGGAGCCTGAGATGGAGGAGGATGAGGAGGACCCCTCAGAGGAGCCTGAGACGGAGGTCATTGCTGTTTCAGATGAGGAGGACCCCTCAGAGGAGTCAGAGACAGAGGTTATTGCTATTCCAGATGAGGAGGACCTGGATGAGGTCCCAGTAGCTGAGGAGCGTGTTGGACCTATGGTAGTGTATGCTGGTACCCCATTACCCACACTTCCGGTGGTCAGAGCCCCTACCCCTCCACCACTATCTTGGATTCCTGATGATGACAGCTCAGAGACCCATACTTCCGAGCCTAGGCAGACCGAGGAGGCACCCTCAGCGGCTCCGGATTCACCACCTCTTGACCCTGCCCACAGGCAGTCTTCGTTAGCACATGGATATGTTCAGGATGTTCTGAGGACCCGAGTGGCTGTTGCCGAGGGCCGACTAGATGAGGCCAGGAGGGAGTTGGATGCAGAGAGGGCGGGTAGGCGTACCTGAGCTTATGAGACTAGGGCTTCTATACCCCGATCCTTGAGGAGGGAGCTTACGGGGATAGAGCTCACATCCCGAGCGAGGCTCAGATCGCTCCAGGGGGACAGGCATGGTAGGATCTCCAGGCGGCAGGCCGACTATATCTTCCATCGTGCGATGGAAAGGGTTTGGGAGCTGACCCGCTCCGGTGTGTGATTCAGGATTGATGATGGAATAGTCTAGTTGTCTAGTTAGCCGAGGCCTTAGTAAGAGCCAATTTTCCGGGATAGTTGACTTGTAAATAGCATCCCTTTTTCTGACTAGACAGATAGACTCTTGTGTATCACTTTTGGGATAGATGACTGTAGCACTGTTGTACTTTTGACCAGATCAAACTATGTATTTCTCGCATTATGTATATATTTGTTTCCATTCGGTTCAGTTCCATAGTGACGGGATCACTGTTTTTATCATTATTATTACTGCACTTCGTATTAGAACTTTCTTAAAATAATAGAATTGCGATATACGTTCTCCCCATTATAAGAGCTGTGCAAGGCACAATGTTGTATATGATTGTGACCTAACGTTGAATTTTCCCAAATTTTTTTTTTATTATTATCAGAATCATGCCGCCAAGAAAGATTGGAACTAGGGCAAACCCTGGATCTGAAGACCAGGGAAGCCATAACCAGGATGATAGGAACCAGGAGCACAGTGAAGAGGAAGATGAGGATTATGTGGAACATGATGACTCCCTGTATGAAGAGGAAGAGGAAACATATGATGTTGAGGGGTTTGAGATAGAGGCTGAAGAAGGAGAAACCGAGGTTGAGCAACCAGTACCAAACCCAGGCATGGATCTCATGGGCCAGTTCATGCAACTCCTAAGGCAGAATTTGGAACGTCAACCCAACCCACCCCCTCAAGGAAGTAACAATGCTGTGGCAAACTCTTTCAGGGCTTTTAAGTCCCTTAAGCCCCCTGAGTTCCACGGATCAGCCGACCCAGTTGAGGCAAGGGCATGGTTAAAGGAAATGGAGAAATCTTTTGAGATTTTGAGTACCGATGAGGCACAGAAGACTGTATTTGCTACCTACCTTCTGAAAGGAGAAGCTAACTACTGGTGGGAGGCCAAGAAAAACATGGAGACAGATGCTATTATAACCTGGGAGAGATTTAGTCAGTTGTTTCTGGGAAAGTATTTCCCGAGGTTTATGGAAAACCAGATGGAGCTCAAGTTCTTGGAGCTAAAGCAGAATAACTTGTCTGTAGCAGAGTACGAAGCGAAATTTACTGAGTTATCAAGGTTTGTGCCAGAGTTTGTGAGCACCGAGGAAAAGAAAGCTAGGAGGTTTCAGCAGGGACTGAAACCGTGGATTCAGAATAGGGTGGCAATCCTTGAGCTTACGGACTATGCCACTCTGGTGCAAAAGGCAACGATTGTAGAAGTTGGAAGTGAACAGATGCAGAAGGAAAGAGAGAAGAAAGGAATAAAGAGGAAAAGTATGAGCATGGGTGGAGGTTCCGCAGGAAGGAGCTTCCCAACTAGATTTAATTGAGGAGCAGTGTCCCTACCAGGAAGGAACATTGGGTTTAAGCGGCCAATGAGTGTGAGTGTGAGCCAGGGCGGCCAGAAGTCAAGAATGTCCTATTCCAACCAGTCTCGACCCCCATTGCCAGCCTGTAACATATGTGGAAGGAATCACACTGGGGAGTGTAAGGGAAAGCCAGTAACCTATTTTAAGTGCGGTCGGGAAGGCCATTACTCAAATAAGTGCCCATCATCAACCCCTGCCGTCATTCCAACCGCCACTTGTCATCAGTGCGGACGCCCAGGTCATTGGAAGAGGGAATGCCCAATGAACAAACCAGCAGCTTCGGGAGCAAGCAGGGCTGCTTCTAATAAGCCACCTACTGCGAGGACTTTCAACATGACAGTCCAGGATGCTATGAAAGATTCAGATGTGATAGCAGGTACCCTTTCTCTAAATTCAGTCAGTGCAAATGTTTTATTTGATTCGGGAGCAACTAAATCTTTTATATCAAAGGACCTTGTGCGTAAGTTAAGACTTAAGGCTGAACCCTTGATAGAACCCTTACAAGTAGAAATAGCCAATCATGAAATTATTCCTGTTAACCAGATTCACCCCGCCTGTGAGATAGGCATAGGGGAGCAATCTTTCAGTGTTGATCTGATTCCTTTTAAATTAGGGGAGTTTGATGTGATTTTGGGAATGGACTGGCTATCTAGCAACGATGCTCAGATAGACTGTAAAGGGAAGAAAGTTAAGTTAAATATCCCCGGGAAGAAAGAAGTTATATTTAGAGGAAAGAGGCAGACGCAGAAATTTTTGACTATGGCTCAGGCCAAAAGGATGCTACGAAAAGGAAGTGAGGCCTACCTAGCCTATGTGGTGGACACGCAGAAGGAGGTGCCCAACTTACAAGATATTCTAGTAGTCAACGAATTTGAAGATGTATTCCCACAAGACCTTCCGGGATTACCACCCGATAGAGTGATTGAATTTGCTATTGAGTTGGCCCCAGGGACGGCGCCAGTTTCAAAAGCACCTTACCGGTTAGCCCCATTAGAAATGAAGGAACTAGCTATCCAATTGCAGGAACTCTTGGATAAGGGTATGATAAGACCCAGTGTGTCTCCGTGGGGAGCACCAGTTTTATTTGTTAAGAAGAAAGATGGGAGCATGAGGTTGTGCATAGACTATCGAGAGTTGAACAAGCTAACCATAAAGAACCGGCACCCATTACCTAGAATAGATGATCTGTTCGACCAGCTAAAGGATGCTGTTTATTTTTCCAAGATTGACCTGAGAACTGGATATCACCAACTAAAGATTAAACCCGAAGATATGTCCAAGACAGCGTTCCGTACCAGGTATGGGCATTATGAGTTCTTGGTAATGTCCTTTGGATTAACCAATGCCCCAACGGCTTTCATGGATTTAATGAATAGAGTATTTAAGAAGTACTTGGACAAGTGTGTGATAGTTTTTATCGATGATATTTTGATCTACTCAAGGACTGAGGCAGAACATGCAGAGCATTTGAGGATAGCTCTAGGAATACTCAGAGAGGAGCAGTTATATGCCAAATTCTCGAAGTGTGAATTCTGGCGGAATGAAGTACAGTTTTTAGGACATGTGATCAATAAAGAAGGAGTATTGGTCGACCCCTCCAAGATAGAGGCGGTCTCAAATTGGGAAAGGCCAACCACACCCACAGAGGTAAGGAGTTTCATAGGATTGGCCGGCTACTATCGTAGATTTGTTCAGGACTTTGTGAAGATCGCAGCCCCTTTGACACGACTTACTCGTAAGACAGAGAAGTTTGAATGGACGGAGAAATGCGAGAACAGTTTTCAGGAATTAAAGAAAAGGTTGATAACGGCTCCGGTATTGGCATTGCCGGACGGAAAAGGAGATTTTGTGATATATAGTGACGCGTCGCACAAAGGATTAGGATGTGTGCTTATGCAGCACGGTAAAGTTATTGCGTATGCGTCGAGACAACTGAAGGAATACGAGGTTAGATATCCTACTCATGACCTTGAGCTCGCGGCAATAGTATTTGCTTTAAAAATTTGGAGGCACTACTTATATGGAGAGAAGTGCGAGATTTTCACAGACCATAAGAGCCTCAAGTACATATTTACGCAGAAAGAGCTCAACATGCGCCAGAGGAGATGGTTAGAACTAATCAAGGACTATGATTGTGAGATTCTCTATCATCCAGGGAAAGCCAATGTGGTGGCTGATGCCCTTAGTAGAAAGGAAAGACTCAGAATGATAACGACTTCGGAAGAGTTGATAAGGGATTTTGAGAGAATGGAAATAGAAGTAAAGGTAACCGGAACCGGAACTGAAAAGCTTTTTGAGATCTCAATGCAACCAGAGTTATTGGAAAAGATCAGATTGTGCCAGGAGAAAATAATGAATGAAGGCAGAGAGTCAATGACTGGAGAGGAGATCCATACCGAGAAAGATGATAAAGGGATAATGAGGTACTCCTACCGAATTTGGGTTCCGAATGTTCAAGAACTTAAAGATGAGATTTTGGATGAAAGCCATAGTTCAAGGTATTCCATTCACCCGGGAAGTACCAAGATGTATAGGGATTTGAAGGAATATTACTGGTGGCCCAACATGAAGAGGGACGTAGCAGAATGGGTAAACAAGTGTTTGACTTGCCAAAGAGTAAAGGCAGAGCACCAGAGACCCAGTGGACTTTTGCGACCCCTGGAGATTCCCGAATGGAAATGGGAACAGATAGCGATGGATTTTGTTGTAGGCTTGCCAAGGACGAAAGCCAATCACGACGCCATTTGGGTAATTATAGACCGACTGACAAAGTCAGCTCATTTCATTCCTATCAATGAGAGATACACAGTCGATAGACTGGTGGACATTTACCTTAAGGAAATAGTGACGCGACATGGAGTCCCAGCGTCCATTGTCTCAGACCGAGACCCCAGGTTCAACTCCAGATTTTGGAGGAGCTTTCAGGAGTGTGCGGGGACCAAGTTAAATATGAGTACCGCGTACCATCCCCAGACGGATGGACAGAGTGAAAGGACCATCCAGACACTAGAGGATATGTTGAGAGTCTGTGCAATAGACCTTAAAGGAAGTTGGGATGATCACTTGCCGTTGATCGAGTTTTCTTATAACAATAGCTTTTATGCTAGCATCGGAATGCCGCCTTATGAGGCCCTGTACGGAAGAAGGTGTCGATCTCCCTTATACTGGGATGAAGTAGGAGAGCGGAAGATGCTCGGACCCGAAGTGGTCCAAAGGACCAAAGATATAGTGGATCTTATCAGAGGACGACTTGTAGCAGCCCAAGACAGACAGAAGAAATATGCAGACCTAGCCCGAAAGGACAAGGAATATGAAGTAGGGGACTTAGTATTGTTGAAAGTATCCCCTTGGAAGGGATTAATGAGGTTCGGAAAGAAAGGAAAACTAAGCCCAATATACATTGGACCTTTTGAGATATTAAGACGGATTGGAAAGTTAGCTTACGAGCTAGCCCTACCCCCTAATCTGCAACAAGTTCATAATGTGTTCCATGTGTCAATGCTAAGGAGGTATCATCGGGATGCCAGACACATAGTGGAGTACGAGCAGGTGGATATGCAGCCAGATCTAACTTATGTGGAGAAGCCAGTAAGGATTATGGATAAGAAGGAGCAGGTGCTTCGGAACAAAGTGATCAAGCTAGTCAGAGTACTATGGCAGAATCATAACGTGGAAGAATCAACTTGGGAACTAGAGAGCACAATGCTAGAAAAGTACCCCCATTTGTTTTCTGTTTGATTCCGGGACGGAATCCTTTTAAGGAGGGGAGACTGTAATAACCCCAAAATTTTCAACTTTTTGTAACCCTTGTGAATAGTGTTTTAGCTGAATGAGAAAACTTTTCACGCCACACTATGTAGGGGTTCTGTTATGGATATTCTGGGATATTATTAGTACTCTATGAAGTATATAAGTGTATGTAAAGATCGTCAGAATCCAATTCCGAACACTTTGGTTTTTTCCGGAAATCCACAAGATACAGAGAGAATTGAGTATAAGGTAACAGGATAAAAAGGATTTAAATTAAAGGATTATAATAGAGGATCATAAAAAAAGGAATATAATGTATTGAGAAAGGTTAAGGGAACCTAAGTAATAAGATCCCGGGTATGATCCTTCAAACGATAAACGAGAACGAAAGTAAGCGAACCGTATAACAGATCAGCGGTCATTAGGCAAACGATTAGGAAGTTAATCAAAGGGATTAGTGGGAATGATGTCATCTAACCAATAGAAAGAGGACAAGGAAGGGAGGATGACATCATGAGGATGACATAAGCATGACATGGGAAGGAAGGAAGTGTGGTGGCTTTGTAACCACACAAATTCAAGGGCAAAAAGGTAATTGACTAAATCAAATACAAAAACCAAGCAACCAAGCCAAGTAAATTCATTCTTCATCAAAAAAATCAAAAAGCAACCAAGGCTTTGTTCTTGAAGCTCTCGGCTTTTCACTATTCAAAAGGCAAGAAAAATTCAAAATCAAAGATCCAAGCTTCCTAAATTGGTAAGATAATTCCCTAATCATCTTCATGCTTAGTTAGGACTATATCATGAGTTTAAGCCATTAATTCCTTCTCAATCTTCTTCATTTAATCAAAGAAGAAGACAATGAATAGTGTTTTCAAGTTTTTAACTTGAACTTTTTCTTGTTTTCTTGAAGATCCAAGCATTCTTAAGACTTCTCAAAGCTTCTTAAGGCTTCCTAGCTCCTCCCACCACTTCAAGGAAGGTATACCATCTCCAAACCCTAGATTCCTATATATTATAAGATGATTTTTATTATTAGGATGATATTGTAGCTTGTTGTTGTGATTTAGAGTTTGGGATTTGAAATGGTAGTGAAATGGAATGGTAAATGTTGTGGTTTTGATTTAAAAGAACTTAAGTATGATTAAAGTTAAGTTTAGGCATAAGTATGAATGATTAAATTGAATGGGTTGGGGTTGTTATAATGTGATAAGGATGGATGTTGGATTTGAGGTTGGTTTGTGGTTGGTTTTGAATGGTTTAAAATTTGGAAATCGCGTAAACATAGCCGTCGTAACGTCCGATTTTCTTTGGACTGTTTTTGTGCATAGCATTAGGACCCGAGAACCCCCTGCTAGTTTATGACCACTGCCATGATTAGATAGCTCATGTTACGAGCTTCGTTTTGATATGTAGTTCGTTCGATTCCGATGCACGGTTTAGGAGAAACGACCGTTTCAAGTAACGGCGTTTCGCGAACGAAACTTTTCCCCTCACCTTACTTTGAAACATAGGTTAAAGACCAAAAAGGGTTAATTAATGTATGAAACATTTATGGTAAGTGTGTTAGGCAGTTGGTAAGACACTCGCGAAGGAATCGCTTTAAAACTCGTAAAGGTTAAATTATTAAAAATGGTGGAGCCGAGGGTACCCGAGTGACTTAAGCAAATCAGTGAGCGCAAAACAAGCGTTAGAGTCTAAGTTAGTTAAAGTAAAGATTTACAAGTGATTTTGGTTTAATTCCAACTTACTTGTTGTTTATAGGTTACCAGACTCGTCCCGAGCCTTTTTCACCCCAAGTCGCTCAGGCAAGTATTCTATCCGTTATACTGTTGTTGTGATGTATACATTTGTATATGCATGATCTTGCGATATATTGTAGCATGTGATATGGTATATATGCATGCCTGTTTCATATTCTTGAAATATATATCTGTTGGTTCAGTTGATAATACCTATGCTAGAGAATAGCGGTAACTTGCATATACCCTTAGTATAGAGACCCAAAGGTGAAAATATTTTCTAAAACCGGGAGTCGAGGATCCCGAGTAGATTTTTATATATATGGATATGGATATATATATATATATATATTTATATATATATATATATGGTTATAGTTTTCCAAACTATTAATCGAATAAGATTTATTCGATAACTTTAACTTTATTTTATTATTGAATATTATTTCGAATATTATTCGAAGGCGTATGACTCCTTTTATTTATTTATTTGAATATTATTTGAATATTCATTCGAAGACTTATGACTCAGTTTATATTATTTAATGAATATTATTTGAATATTCATTTGAGGATCTATGACTCCGATTATTTGCTGAGGTATAT
This sequence comes from Apium graveolens, assembly GCF_009905375.1. NCBI lineage: Eukaryota > Viridiplantae > Streptophyta > Magnoliopsida > Apiales > Apiaceae > Apium > Apium graveolens. Next base: position 95,840,115 of record NC_133651.1, read on the forward strand.
TCTTTATTTTATTAAAGAATAAGGTGTCAATAATCAAACTTATTTTCGATTATTCAAATAAAGATAATACTTTCATATAAGTATATCTTTGGTTATTTAATACTCGTTTCAAGTATAAGTTTTAATACTTCTACTTCAATTATTTTTATAAAGATTATTCTTTATGGGAATATTATTTAAATAATAATATTTAGTCATTTTCTAAATATTCTGGGGACTGATTTACTTCATTAAATCAGCTTTACTCCAAACACTCTATAAAGTGTTTTCGAGTCTTCAAAATGATTTTTAAAGTTAGAGCGGATCCCAAAACTCATTTTTATATTTAAGATCTTCCTTTTTTAAGGGGATTTAAATACTCGCTCAAAACCTGGGGAATCCGGCTCTGTGGTGTATTTTATATTAGCAACGAGGTTGCAGTTTTGGTAAATGAATTGATTACTTGCCCAATGTTCGGGAAGTAAGCCCATCTAATTGAGTCGGCATAAGCGACAGGCCGGGGTACGGTCTATTATTGTGTAAGTGGCTGGGTGGCAGTCCATCAACGCGTAAGAGGCCGGGTGGCGGTCCAGCACAAGGTCCTTATGAGGCCAGGGTGATGACCGGTGGGGGATTCATCCATCTACTAGTAGAAAAGGTTACTTATTGGTATCTTTGCCTGATCAGCAAGATATCTGGTTTATGCCAAAATTCTTTTCCTTTCCAAAATTCATTGGATGTTTCAAACTCTGTTCATACTTTACATAACAGAGGTTCCAGGAAATGTTTAAGAGATATATATGTGGATATATATATATATCGGGACTAAATAAAGTATCTCGTAACTTTTTTTTTCATTCAATAATACTTCAAAGATTGAATCTATTCAAGTCTTAACTTGTGGTCTCATCTATGGGATGTTTTTCTTAAAACTTATAATACTTTGAACGGTGGTAGTTCAAGTAGCTTTATAAATGATATAAGTGTGGTGAAGTATTGGTAACTTCATTCCTTGTTTTTACTTATATCTAGTAAGTAATTATCTTACACATGATAGAGATTCTATTAAGTATCCATTTAGATACTTATATTATTGTTATCACTATGTATTATCTTGCGAGCTGTAAGGCTCACTCTTGCTTTATTTCTTCATCACACAACAACAGTTAGGAAAGATGGCCAGACTCCAGCAGACCCAGCGCAAGCGCGTGGGAAGCGTCCCGCGTCTTCCCGATGATGTTGTAGCTGCTATAGCTGCAGAGGTAGATCCATTGTAGATCAGACCATCTACTTTTGAGAATCAAATTATGTATAATTATAACTTATGGCAGATAATGGCAATTAACTGTAAATTTATCAAGTAATCATTTTGGGTTGTAATAACTGTTAAATGGTGGATTTAAAGACTTGTATTTATTTCAATTTCATCTCTGAGACTATAACGGGTTGTGGTGTGTGTTAGTATGGGGTCACAACATGAGGTTATTTATTATTAATTAAGTGAAGTGATATTGTGGAAAGAAAGACTGTGACAACCCGGATCCCCGACCCCGGATCTGGGGGTGTTACAGGTTTCCTTAACCTTTCTCAATACATTATATTCCTTTTATGATCCTCTCTATAATCCTTTAATTTAAATCCTTTTTATCCTGTTACCTTATACTCAATCCTTTCCGTATCTAGTGGATTTCCGGGAAAAATCAAAGTGTTCGAATTTGGATTCTGACGATCTTTACATACACTTATATCCCATATAAAGTACTAATAAAATCTCAGAATATCCATACCAGAACCCCTACATAGTTTGGCATGAAAAGTTTTCTCATTCAGCAAAAACACTATTCATAAGGGTTTCAAAAATTTCCAAAAATTGGGGTTATTACACATTGTGCTACTTCTCGCTTCTTATTTGGCCACCAAAAGTTCTGCTTCAAGTCCTGGTACATCTTGGTGCTTCCCGGATGGATTGAAAATCTAGAATTATGAGCTTCTTGCTATATCTCATTCTTCAATTCAGTCACATGAGGAATCCAAATTCTTGAGGAAAACCTTAATATACCTTGTTCATCCATTTGAGTACAAATCTCTTCTCCAGTCAGTTGATTATTCTCCTGTTTCATCTCTTCTTCCTGACATTTCTTTATCTTTTCCAATAATAATGGCTGAAAAGTCATAGTACGACAAATCTCCTCAGCTTTTCCGCAAACACACAGTTCTAATTCAAATCTCTTAATTTCTTCAGATAATTCCTTTGATATCGCTGCCATAGTCAACCTCTCTTTTCTACTCAAAGCATCAGCTACCATATTTGCATTTCACAGATGATAATTTATCGAGCAATCATAGTCCTTAATTAATTCCAACCATCTCCTTTGCCTCATATTGAGCTTCTTCTGAGTGAAAATATACTTCAAACTCTTGTGATCCGTGTAGATCTCGCACCTTTCTCCGTAAAGATAATGTCTCTAGATCTTAAGTGCAAATACTATAGCTTCTAATTCCATGTCATGTGTTGGATACTACAATTCATGCGGTTTTAACTGTCTTGATGCATACTCAATCACCTTGTTGTGTTGCATTAACACGCAAACCAGGCCCTTATGTGAAGCATCACTGAAAATCACAAAGTCTTCTTGATCGTCTGGTAATACTAGTACCGGAGCTGTAACCAACCTATGTTTCAATTCTTAAAAAATATCTTCATATTCTGCATTCCATTCAAATTTCTGATTCTTCCTAGTCAATTTAGTTAATAGCGTGGCGATTTTCGAGAAATCTTTAAAAAATCTTCTATAATATCCCGCCAATCCTAGAAAACTTCGCACTTCTGTAGGTGTCTTTGGTCTCTCCCAACTCATAATTACCTCAATCTTTGCTGGATCCTCTTTGACTCCTTTACTTCTAATAACATGTCTCTGAAATTGAACTTCCTTTAACCAGAACTCACACTTAGAAAACTTGTTATACAACTTCTCTTGTCGGAGTATCTCCAATGCTAACCATAAATACTGCATATGTTCTTCTTCTGATTTTGAATATATAAAAATATCATCAATGAATACCACTACAAACTTGTCCAAATACTTTTTAAATACCCGGTTCATCAGATCCATAAATGCTGCAGGAGCATTAGTCAACCCAAAAGGCATTACTAAGAATTCATAATGTCCGTATCTTGTCCTGAATGTTGTCTTCGGGATGTCATCTTCTTTGATCTTCAATTGATGGTATCCTGATCTTAAATCAATCTTGGAAAAATACTTAGCTCCTTTAAACTGATCAAATAAATCATCTATCCTTGGTAGCGGGTAACGGTTCTTAATCATCATCTTATTCAACTCCCAATAGTCTATACATAACCTCATGCTTCCATCCTTCTTCTTTACGAATAGAACAGGTGCTCCCCATGGTGACGTATTTGGCCGTATCACTTCTTTGTCCAACAATTCCTGGAGCTGGCTCGCCAACTCTTTTATTTCTGCTGGTGCCATTCTATAAGGTGCCTTCGAAACTGGTTCCATTCCTAGAGCAAGGTTGATCTCAAACTCAATCTGTCGATCGGGCGGTAAACCTGGTAGTTCACCTGGAAACACATCTGAAAATTCGTTGACTACGGGGATATCTTCCATGTTGACGCTTTCTCTTTCTAAATCCACTACATAGGCTAAGAATGATTCGTAACCTCTCCTAAGCAATTTCTTAGCCTGGACGATTGTAAGAAATAGTCGCTCTTGCCTCTGACCCTTAAATACCACTTTCTCTCCAATCTCTGTCTTTAAATATACTTTCTTAGATTTACAATCTATCTGGCCATTATTCTTCCCTAACAAATCCATGCCTAAGATTATGTCAAACTTCCCTAACTTGAAAAGTATCAAGTCTGCTGAAAATTTATGCCCCGAAATATCAATCTCACACTTAGGACAGAATTCACTCACAGGAATCTTCTCTTGGTTCGCAATTACCACATCTATTACCTCGTTCAGGGTCATTTTATCACATTTAAGTTTATCAACGAAAGTTTCTGATATAAAAGATCTAGTAGCTCCAGAATTAATCAATACCTTAGCTTCAACATTATTTATTAAAATTTTACCTGCTATCACCTCAGAATTCTGAACAGCGTCCTTCATCTTTAAATCAAATGTCCTTGTTGTCGATTGTGGAGTTGCGGTAGATGGTGGAGGTAATGCCAATACCTCAGCTGGCATGCTTGCACTAGTACTTGCCACATTCATCAAAGCCTTGATTGGTCCGGTTGACTTACATTCCCTAGCTATATGTCCAGTCTTTCCACACTTATAGCATGTAACTCCCGGCTTCGGTATCTTACACTCGTTAGCCAAGTGTCCCTTCTGATTGCATCTATAGCATGTCATGTTTAACTTATTACACACTCCTGGATGTCTTTTTCCATAATGCTTGCACTCTGGTCTCTGAAATCTATTTTCTCCAACTTGTCCTTGGCTTGACTGGTTATCCCCCTTAGAATCTTGTCTCTTGTTCAAATTCCCCTTCTTCTGAAACTTTCCGCCTTTGTGGAATCCAATCCTTTTCACAATCCTGTCTTGTGATCTTCCGGCTTCAGACTTCTCTCCATAAAATGGAACCTTTCTCTTCTTGTTATCCTTTTCTTTCCTTGACTGTATCCCATTACTCTCAATCAGAGCAGCCTTTTATACTACTCCAGCATAAGTATCAAGCTCAAACATAGCCACTCTATCTCTGATCCAAGGTTCTAATACTTATTGGAATCTCTTTATTTTCTCTTCCTCAATTTTGGTATACTTCGTCACAAACCTTGACAGCTCTGTAAACTTCTTCTCGTACTCCAATATACACATACTTCCTTGCTTCAATTTAAAAAATTTAAGCTCCATCTGATTCTGCATATACTTAGGGTAATACTTTTCCTGGAATAAACTCTTAAACCTTTCCCAAGAAACCGACTGATTTGTCTCCATAGACTTCACTGAATCCCACCAATAGATAACTTCCCCTTTCAGAAGCTCTTTCCATTTCCCTAATCCATGTATTAGCTATTACCGGATCACTGGTATCATGAAATGCAGGTGGATTTACATTCTGAAAAGCTTTGAAAGTAACAATTTGTCGAGGTGGTACTGGTGGATCAGGTGGTTGGTGTGGTTCACGGTTATCTTGGTTTTCGAATTGTTGTTGAAGAGTTAGTTGTTGTTGAGCTATAGCGTTTGTTTGTTGTTGTAAGGTTTCCAGAAGTTGAAGAATATTAGGATCTGTGGTAGAAGTTGTTTTCGGGTTCTTCTTTTTAGGTGGCATGATCCTGAAATAAAAGTATATCAAAAGAGGTATGAACAGTACAGAAAATTTCATGGTTATGGTGTCACAAGTCATTTCATTCAATCGGGTTTCAAATTAAACAATAAGGGTGATGCATATAAAAGCATAAGAGCAATTGAAAGCAAATAGAATGATAGTGCATAATTATCGAAATTAGGGTCAAGGTACATCAAGATTAGAATAGAGTCTGAACCTAGGGATAACATGCTTAATTAAAGGAAACAACATGGAATTCTACAAAGTCCAACAATACAATGACATGAAAAGTAGATAATGGAAAGAACTAAGGCTCCGCTCCATCACATCGGGGTCCGGTAGTCTTCTCCTCACGAAGCGTCTTCACAATACTCTAGAGCTCATCCGGAATCATCTGGATAGTATACTAGATGGTACGGTCTCGGTGCGATGGCATCTCATCAAACTTAGTGTTAAGGTAGTGTTAGGTCCACTGTAGAAGAGGGTTGAATACAGTGTTAATACAATTAAATCAATTTAACACAAGTATGTAACATAGATCAAGTATATTGAATAAACTCTGTTACAATAAGAACTATTGTTCTCTCTCAGTGATGAACAAATATCACTAAGACCTGCTAGGTTACAATGTATAATCTTCTCGATAATGATAACACGTATAGTGTAAACCCTAAGTCTGTGTTTATATAGTACACAGTTACAAGATAACTTCTATTTGATATGGGATATAATTCTTTCTCCTAAAATATATCAATCAGATATCTTCTACAAGTCTTCCAGTCTTCTATACATATCTTCTTTTGTATTAGTCTCGATCTTCTACTATAAATCAGCTTCCTTCCTTATATGAAAGTCTTCCCGCACTTAAGTTCTGATATTAAGTTCTGACTTCCAGTAAGTCCTGATTTCATTAAGTCCTGATATGTCATGTTTGTTAAGATCTGAAAACTAAACATGAATCGTATTAGACATGACATATCAAATATATCTAACAATCTCCCCCAACTTGTAAATTATACAAAATATACAAGTTAATAGATTTGATGATGTCAAAAACATTTAAGTACAAATGCAATAAGAGTTTAACTAGATAACTAACTACAACTTACAGTCCTTGTAGCTTTTACCAATCTCATTGAGTCAATCTGAATCCATAATGATTCTTGACAAATCTTGATATCAGCTTTTCTTCTTTAATCCTCAGGACTTGAGAGAGTGTAGTCTTGACTTGCTTCATCTCTTCATTCTGACTTCCAATCTGATAGATTGCAGTCCTTAAAGCAGAGATATGGTTTCTTTCTAAACCATCATTCAGTTTTATTACCCTAGGATGAGAAGAATCTTCATTGTAGCACAGACATTTCTCATTCAGTAACACTTCAAGCTTAGCAGAATCCTTCTTCATTGGAGTTTCACTTCCACCATTTTCAACAATACTAGGAATGAATTCTGTAATCCTTGAACCAGAAATTATTGCTTTATCTCTGATGGTCTTCAATATAAAGTTTGACCATCTCCTGGTAATATCAGACTTTACCTCTAAAAGATAATGAAAGAATTGAAGTTGTTTCAGTGATTTGTTCAGCACATCTGATTCTGACATCTGATATGTCCTTCCATCTTCAAGAAATAGAATCAGATTTTCCTTTACATTGTGCTTGTCATGAGCATCCAGTACCACTTGAACAGAGATAACCTTATCAATTTGTTTCTGTGTAACATCTTCAAGAGGTATGTCAGTCAATAGAAATGGATCTCTAGTAGCAACTTCAACTCCTGTTTTGATCTTTGCTTCATCAGAACCTAGTCTAGCCCTGTCTCTTGGTTCTCTAGCATTTAACCCAATAGTCATAAAAGTAGATGACACTTGGCTTTTCTTTGGATCTGATGGTTTGACATTTTTCCACAGAAGTTTCTTTTTATCAGCTACTTCCATCTTGTCTAAATCAACTTGAGCACTGTCAGAGGTTGACTTGATGACTTTATCAGAACTTGTTGTTTCAGTTATATCTTGTTGTTCTTCACTCTGAACACCATGAACCTTGTCAGAGGTTGTCTTTGATTCTTTAGAAATCTTCTTTCTTTTCAAAGTTTGAACATCTTTATCTTCAGCAAGATTATCATCAGTAACTTGAACCATTTTACACACTGGCTTTATCAGAGTTTGAGGAATTTTCATCTCCGGTGGCTTGATTGGTTCATCAACTTTTCCTTTCTTTTTGTCTTCGGGATCAATCTCAATCTGTGATCTAGTCTTGGGCTTTGATGCCTCAGTATGTGACTTCTCCTTGATCACAATTCCTTTTTCCTTAGGCCTTGGAGGTTTCTTTGCAACAGAAGCTTTTGGCTTCAGATTTTTCTTTTCAGCTTTAAATTTAGCTTCTTCCTCCTTGAGATTTTCCAAATCCATTCCTGGATTATGCTTCAAAAATAATCTTCTAGCAATTTCCTCATCAAGTATCTGAATCTTGGGATCCTTGTAGTAGACAGTAGTCTGCTTTCCCTTGAGCTTCAGAGTTTGCATGAACTTTTAAGAATCTTGACTTCCATCTTGTATCAGAATATCAGGCTTTGTCATCATACTTTACTCATCAGAACTTGATATCAGATTTTGAGTTTCAGTACTTGCTATCAGATTTTGAGTTTGAGCAGCTTCAGAACTTGTCTTCTTTTGAGTAGAAGATTTGGTTGCATCAGTAATTAGTTTCCCTGAAGAAACCTTGCTGCTCTACCCTTTACTTTGAACATGACCTCTACCCTTGCTAGGGTTTCCCTGGTCATCAGCTTCATCATCTTTCTTCTTCAGTATTTGATCATTAGAGCATTTGGACTTAACTATCTTCTCCCCCTTTTTGGCATCATCCGATAGTAGGAGTGAGAGAAGAAGTTCTACTGAAGATTGGATCTCATCCAATTGAGCCTGTTGAGAAACTTGATTAGCCAGGACCTCAGAGATTTGGGTCTGTTGCTTCTCTTGAGCATTCTCAATTACTTCTACTTTATCAAGTGTAACTCAGGATATGTCAATTCAAATTCAACATTTGTTTATCAAATCATCACAAATTATTAGTAACCACAATTTTAATCAAAACATTCATCAAGAAATACAGTTCAAGTGGATGAAGTAAAGATTAACAGGCTGCAATGAGAACATCCACATGCACATAATACGAGATAAACAAAGACTAAATCTTGCAATCAAAAGAAATTTCATTAAAATATCAAAAGAGTACATTTTATGAAATTTGTAGATTACATGCAAAAGATTACAAGATAATCCTAGTCTAAGATGGTGAACATTAACAGCCTTGGTCTCAGAAGGAAAGCTATCGATTAGTTCCTCCTGCTGCTGACAAATAGCACTGCAAGACGGATAATCCGTTCTTGCTGAAGAAGAGCCTCTCTCCGTTCTTCTTCCAAGCGATCAAGATGGAGTTGATAGTCAATCTGAAAGAACAAGAGATTTGTTCGAACCTCTTATGGAACCAAGTTCCATATCTCATCAGGAATGGCAGTGACGTACCATTCCTGTTCCCAGTCACCACAACTGAACTCGACGTTGAAGTTTTCATAGTTCATAAACATGTTTACAAGAACCATTTTTATGAAGGAAGAAAATGATGAGAATTAAAAGAGAGAAAATGATTTTGTGTAAGAATAGAAGATGATTTGTCTGAGATGAAATATCGGGTAAATAACCAATAGAATATCAAGGGACTAGAGGACTGATTAATGACTAAGTGTAGAGTTAACTTAATGAGCATCTCCTTGAACCGATGTGTAATAATTTAGGCAAAATGTGAACAGTCAATAGTTAAAGCAAGAGTTAATGGGCACAGGAAATAAGTATTAATTACTGTGCACATGCAGTTTTTCAAGACAAACATATTTACCACTAACCCAAATGATTATGACTGTTTTATCTCACCTAAGTATATTCTGATGTAATATGACCATTACAATATTTACCACAAATAAGTCAAGTAAAGAATAATGCCACATAAGCATCAGAGATTCCATCAAGATTTAATATCAGAACTTGACTATTATCAAATTTTAACAGTCATCAGAATATGGCTTATCAACTCAAAAAAATTTAATCAGAGAATACGAAAAGTCACCAGGAAAAATTTATTTTCTTTTCTAATGCATATTACTTAACACCAGCAATGCACTTGGGTCTTCCCTTCCACATATTTACTCTAGATCTCAAAGGAGTAGCTGACTTTAATTTTCTTTTCTTTTCTTTTCTTCAGATAAGTGAGGCTTATCAGCATTTAGTTCATCCTTAAGATTTATTGACATCAAAATTTGACAGATAAGAAGCAAAAATATAGTTTGTGACTTGGTAATAAGATACAAAAAGTAAATTTGACTAAGCTCAAAATTAGAATTTGCTTGTGTTAATGAATTTCCACATAAACAACTAATTTAGATATGGGATTTCTAGTGTGTTAAAGACTACTAGGTCAGAATCTAGCACAGTAATCCTCATTGGATTGAATAGTCACAGAAAATTCAAATCACTATCAGAGTATATAGATCCACATCATATAACAATCAGCATTTAATGAATTTCAATTTAAGAATAAATTTTATGAAGATAAGACAATTTGTAAACACTGATCTTAAAGTCTGATGCATGAGAACAAAAACTAAGCAGATTTAGATAAAGAACCTGAAACCATTCCAAGTTCATTTACCAGTCTTGAAAAATTACCCTCACATAGTGGTTTTATGAAGATATCTGCTAGTTGTTGATCTGTTGGAACAAAATGCAATTCCATTGTACCTTCCATCACATGTTCCCTTATGAAATGGTACCTAATGCTGATGTGCTTTGTCATTAAGTGTTGCACTGGATTACTGTCATAACAATAGCACTTTGATATCACAGTAAATAGGTATTTTAGAAAATTATAACCCATAATCCAGTAACTGAGTCTTCATCCAAAGAATCTGTGCACAACAGCTTCCTGCAGCAATATATTCTGCTTCTACAGTTGATGTGGAAATTGATTTCTGTTTCTTGCTAAACCAAGAAACCAATCTGCCTCCAAGAAATTTGCAGTTTCCACTTGTGCTTTTCCTGTCTATTTTGCATCCTGCAAAATCTGCATTTAAGTAACCTATTAGCTTAAAATCTGATTCTCAAGGATACCACAATCCTAGATCAGCTGTACCCTGGAGGTACTTGAAAATTCTTTTTACAGCTATTAGATGAGGTTCTCTTAGATCAGCCTGAAATCTTGCACAAAGACAGGTAGCATACATGATATCAGGTCTACTAGCAGTTAAATAGAGTAAAGAGCCAATCATACCTCTGTAGTTAGTAATATCTACTGATGAACTAGTATCTTTATCTAACTTGGTTGCAGTGGCCATGTGAGTGGATTCAGTTGAACTGTCTTGCAGTCCAAATTTCTTGAGTAAATTTCTGGTGTACTTGTATTGACAGATAAAAGTACCTTCTTCATTTTGCTTGACTTGAAGTCCCATAAAATAACTAAGTTCTCCCATCATACTCATTTGATATCTTGACTGCATTAGCTTTGTAAATCTTTCACAGAGCTTGGGATTTATAGAACCAAATATGATATCATCAACATATATCTGTACCAAAAGTAAGTCTTTTCCATGGTTGAGGTAGAACAGTGTTTTATCAATTGTACCTCTGTGAAATCCACTTTCAAGAAAGAATTGAGCTAAGGTCTCATACCATGCTCTAGGAGCTTGCTTAAGGCCATAAAGTGCTTTGTCAAGCCTGTAGACATGATTTGGAAATTTTGAATCTACAAAGCCTGGAGGTTGCTTAACACACACCTCTTCTTCCAATTCTTCATTGAGAAAAATACTTTTCACATCCATTTGAAAGACTTTAAACTTTTTGTGAGCAGCATAAGCCAAAAAGATTCTTATGGCTTCTAATCTAGCAACTGGTGCAAATGTTTCATCATAATCAATACCCTCTTGTTGAGAGTAGCCTTTAGCAACCAGCCTTGCTTTGTTCCTTGTAATCATGCCATCAATATTAGTTTTGTTTCTGAACACCCATTTTGTGCCAACAACTGATTTGTTCTTTGGTCTTGGCACTAGGGTCCAAACCTTATTTCTTTCAAATTCATTTAACTCTTCCTGCATTGCTTGCACCCAATCAGCATCTTGAAGAGGTTCTTCCACTTTCCTTGGTTCAGTCTGAGATAGAAAAGAATGATAGAGACATTCATTTGATGTTGCAGTTCTAGTTCTGACACCTGCTTCAGGATCTCCAATTATTAAGTCATGTGTATGTGATTTAGTCCACTTCCTTGCAGATGGAAGTTGTTCTCTAGAACTGGATCCTCCCCCATGAACTATGCTATCTCCATCAGCATTTTCTGATGCTCCCCCTGTAGTTATGCTCTCTGAAACTTCAGAATTTGAGTTAGATCCTTCAGGATTTGAAGTATCAGAGTTTCCAGAATTATCAGAATTTGGCTCATCAGAACTTGATGAATCATAGCTTGAAGAGCCAGTGACAGGTTCTGATGCTTCTTGAGTGTCTTGAGTTGTGGTAGGATCTTTAGCTTGCTCCCCATGAATAGGTGCATTTTCCTTTGGAGTTGTTACCACAGTTTCAAAGACATCGAAATTTAACCTGTCAGAACTTACAGGATCAGAGTATAAGTCATCAGAATTTATAGAATCGGAATTTAAATCTTCATTTTCAAATCTCAGCTGATCATGATCATTGAAATCTTCAAGTCCAATAATCTTCTTATCATCAAAAGATACATTGATAGATTCCATGACAACCCTTGTTCTTAAATTGTAGACTCTGAAGGTTTTTGTGGAAAGTGGATATCCAACAAAAATTCCTTCATCAGCTTTTAGATCAAATTTTGACAGCTGTTCAGGATGAGTCTTAGAAATAAAACACTTACAACCAAATACATGAAAGTATTTCAGATTTGGATTTTTTTTCTTCACCATCTCATATGGTGTTTTTTCATGCTTGTTTATGAATGCTTGTTTATGAGTGTAGCATTCTGTGTAAAACAAGCAGTTTGCACAGCCTCGGCCCAAAAATAGGGTGGTAGCTTTGCTTCATCAAGCATAGTTCGTGCAGCTTCAATGAGAGTCCTGTTCTTTCTTTCTATAACTCCATTTTGCTGTGGAGTTCCAGGTACAAAAAAATCTTGTTTGATTCCATGCTCTTTGCAGAACTCTTCCATGATTGAATTCTTGAACTCAGTGCCATTATCACTTCTTATAATTTTAACAGAATCTTTGACCAACTTATCCAGCTGTCTGACATGATCAGTTAGAGTAGATGCAGTTTTATTCTTCTTGTGCAGGAAATACACCCAAGTGTACCTTGTGAACTCAACCACTATAACCATAACATATTTCTTCTTTGCAATAGACATGATATTGACTGGACCAAATAGATTAACATGCAGTAGGTGATAAGGCTCAAGAATTGAGGATTCAGTTTTGCTCTTGAATGAAGATTTTCTTTGTTTTGCCTTTTGACATGAATCACAAAGGCCATCAGGAGCAAATACTGATTTTAGCAGCCCTCTCACAAGATCTTTCTTTACAAGCTCATTTATGTTGTTGAAATTTAAATGAGAGAGTCTTTTATGCCAATTCCAGCTTTCTTCAATTGATGCTCTACTCAACAGACAGATTGCAGAACCATCAGAACTTATTGAAAGTCTGGCTTCATAAATGTTACCATGCCTGTAACCTTTCAGAACCACTTTTCTGTAGAGTTGCTTACAACTTCACAGTGTTCTTCAAAGAAATCCATATGATAACCTCTGTCACAGATTTGACTCACACTTAGCAGATTATGTTTAAGTCCTGAGACAAGAGCTACTGTTTCAATGATGACATTCCCAAGATTGATATTGCCATATCCCAGAGTTTTTCCCATGTTGCCATGTCCATAAGAAACTCCTGTGCCAACTTTCTCCATAAAGTCTGATAGCAGGGCTTTATTTCTAGTCATATGTCCTGAACATCCACTGTCCAGCACTAGGATGTTTTTCCTGTTGCCCTGCAATCACAAAGACCACTAATGGTTAGTTTTAAGGACCCAGACTTGCTTGGATCCTCTGGGTTTTTTAAGTTTGTTAGCATTTGCAGCGGATTTAATTTCAGAGTTCATGCTAACATCCTATTTATCAGAGTTTATATCAGACTTTGCATCAGACTTTACACTAGAAGGAATAATACTAACTTTCTTTAAAGAAGGTTTTATTTGATAATAATCATAGTACAGACTATGATATTCCTTACAAGTATAAATGGAATGCCATAAACTACCACAATGAAAACAAGGATTTTGTGGTTTAAACCTAACAGACTGACTCTTAACTCCTGTTCTAGGAGGTAAAAAGTTTATATCTTTATTCTTCCTGCAAAAAGAAGCAAGATGGTTAGAGTTTCCACAGTTATAACATTTCTTTCTAGGAGCATTAGGAACAGGCATATAATTATTGCTTTTGTTCACACCTTTCTTTCCATTCCTATTTTTCCTAGCTTCCTTTACCTTGTTGACATTCCTAATCTTTTTCAGCTTATGCTTAAGATGCTTCTTTGTCATTAAGCCTATGTTGACTTCAGCTGGTTTATCCTGTTTTAATTTTTTTCAGAAGTTGACTTATCTTTGACTTCTATCACAGACTCTTTCATCTTTTCAAAATCAGACTTTACAGTTTTTGCTACAAACTTAACAGGATTTACCTTTGGCTTAACAGTCTGTTTAACAATAATTGGCTCAATTTGTTCAGTTCCTTTTTCACTTTTATCATCTCCATAACCTAAGCCCTCTTTCTAATTTCCACTACTTAATAAATTCTGAGTTGCTCTGCCAGAGTTAGTCCAAGTTCTGATAATCTCTCTTTCCTTTTCTATGTTAGCTTTTAGAGATTCATTCAATTTTAACACTTCGTTTCTAACATATAAAACATCATATTTTTCTTTCTTAGTTTGATGAAGGACAACGAACTCCTTTCAGATGTTAATCTTTCAGATGTTAAAGTCTGATCTCAATAACTAATAAACATGGTTTTAAGATATAATCTCAACTTAGTTATATCATCAGTATGAAAGGCATAAGTTGTTTGAGGTACCTTCAATTCAGCAGTTTCAGGGCTGCTGTCAGCATTTGCCATCAGGGCATAGTTCACCTCATGTTCAGAATCTGAAGTGTGTGTCCAGCTTTTCTTCTTCATGACAAGTTCCTTGCCTTTGTCATTTTTTCCTTTCTTGCAGTCAGGAGATATGTGGCCTCTTTCACCATAATTGTAGCATTTGACATTTGAGTTGTCTCATCTGTCATACTTTCCTTTACCTTCAGACTTTCTGAACCCTTTCTTATCAGAACTTCCACTTTTCCTGGAAAACTTATTGCCTTTTCAGAATTTCCTGTAGGCTATCTTTGTGATACCCTTCACCATAAGAGCACACAGTCATCATCTCTTCATCAGCATCCATCTCAGGTAAACTTTCAGTTTCTGAATCATCATCATCAGAATATGATGACTCTAAATCAGACTTTATGATGAGAGCCTTTCCTTTGCCCCTTTTTGAGGCAACAACTTTAGGAGATTCCTCATCAGCCTTAAGAGCAACTGTCCTTGACTTTCTTCCATGCCTCTTGCTCCTTTGATCCATCTCAAGTTCATAAGTCTTAAGCATACCATAAATTTCATCAAGAGTAGTTTTAGTAAGATCATAGTTGTGTCTTATAGTAGTAGACTTCAAATCCAAATTTTTAGGAAGAGCTAAAAGGAATTTTAGATTTGAATCTTCAAGATCATATTCCTTGTCCACCAGTGAAAGATCATTCAAGAGTTTGACAAACCTGTCATATAAGTCAGTTAAAGACTCATCAGCTTTTGAGTCAAAGTGCTCATACTCTTGAGTGAGTATAGTCTTTATGTTCTTCTTGACTACATCAGTTCCCTGGCATCTTGTCTCCAAAGCATCCCATATCTCCTTTGCAGTCTTGCAATGAATTACCCTGTTTGACATGACATTATCAATGGCACTATGCAGCAAATGCCTTACGGTAACGTCTGTAAATATTATGATATTATAAAATCTGTGATGTGGCATTACTGTGCAGTATTGTGAGTACATAAGTTTCTAAATGTTGCTTTCCAGCGATTATGTGAATTAAGTAAGTACGAATATATTTTCTTTCGTGACGATTCGAATCTTCATATAAATATTTGGATATGGAAATTCTATGCTTATACGATTAGATAAATTGGTATAATGCTAGATTATATTTTTTTTACAACTTTATTTGCATTAAAATCTAATTAAATTGTATTTTTATGTGGCTTGTTGTAGAAGTATTATTATAAAGAAAATTCTTTTACAAAAATTATTTTTATTCAAATTTCTTGAAGATACTCTTATAAAATTTCTAAAATCATAAAGTAATTTATGGTATAATTTTTGTGATTTATGGAAATGTACTTTATTTATTAAAATTTTTTCTTTTTAAGCATACTTTTAATTCTAGAAAAATGATTACTAGATTACTAATGTACCCTTGCATGCAAAATCCCTTATAATAGAGACCAAGGATAGGACCGTCATTTCCAACCCCACTAACTCACTTTAACCAAGCAAAGTACTCATCTACCCTTGCATGCAAAATGGCTTAAGCTTGTAGGAAGGGCATAGAGGTCATTTCTCAATTCCACTACCACTTTAACAAATCAAAAACCAAAAACACAAGCTACTCTCTCATTTTTGCACACCCACTTCACTCCCTCCCCTCCCCTTTCTCTCCCTCACGGCCGAAGCCAATCCCTCCCCCTCTTCTTTCATATTTTTTTATTTTCTCAAACATTTTGATCAAGGAGCTAATTGTCATGGATTTAAGGACTAAAATCATAAGGGCTTAAAGATATGGACTTGATATGATATTGAAGAAGTATTTTTACTTCAACTTTCTAAGTCATAATCTTGTTCATAGAATTCGGCAATGATTTATTGAACGAGCCGAATGTATATGGATTGTTCTTTAGGAATTTCTATGAAAATGACTTTGCATGTTATTTATAAAATGTTTTTGCTTCTAAAAATGATGAATTATAATGTTTAAACTCTTGAATGCTATGTATTTATTCAAGTATATTAAGTTTTAAGACTTGCATGTTAGTTATAGCCCTTGCATGTTGAAATTTACCCTTGCATGTTGATTTAAAAGTGATTTTAGACTAGGAAACCATACTTGTTTGTTTTGAGCCTTGATACTTGATTTTTATGAGGTGCATGCCACGAATTATGTGTTAAAATGATAGTTTAATTATGCCTTGATTAAAAGAGATTAAAATTAGTAGGTGTCATGATGTTTTCATGCATATGTAATTCGAATTTTTGCTCTAAAATGACTAAGTGGTGGCTTTTCTTGTGAGGTGTTACTTTGCTTGTCCTTATAATTGATTGCATGCTAAATAAAATTGTAAATCAACCGTGTGTACTATAGGTCAGTAGGTGTTAGCAAGATATTAGGTTTGGTTGTTGGTTTGTTCATTGGTTTTGATGGTTAAGAAAGGAGTTAAGGTGGAAGGGATGCATTAGTCCTATTTGGACAGATTTTAGCACTAGAAGTTTAGGTCATTTTAGGTATGCAGTTGTGATGCCTTGTTAGGCCCAAAATTTAGAGGAGTTACGACATGGTATGTACTTGAGTCCAGAAGTTTTAGATTGGGCAAAATCATGCATTTAGTTAGGTGCACAAGCACAAAACTGAGAGGAACTCAAAACAGGGCAGATTTGGTACAAGTCCATAATTGACCCATTATAACCATGTTTTAGGATAAGAATTCATTGGTACTTGGTTTATAATAGTATAAAGAAGTACTAGGAAGCTTAAAAAGTCATTAAAATCAGTAACTGAACAATTTAAGTGAGTTTTAAGTTGGTAAAAGTAAGGCAGTTTGGAAATCAGGGAAGGCAGATTTATGTCAACTTCCACTTGAGGCCTAGGGAGGTCCAAGTAAAATTTTTCAGTCATTCCAACTTTAAGGGTTAGTTTAGAGTCTTTGGAATCTCAGAGAGTTGTTTTGGAGTGAAGGCCCAAGGTGGAGATACCCCATTCCCACCAAAACACCCGAGAGTCACCATAAGAGTTGCATTAGGAAGCCTATGAGGAATGCATTGTGTTTAAGTGCCTTATGAGTGAGGCCTTGATATCAAGTCAAGTTTTGGAGTTGCATTATGTCATAAGAGTCTGTAGAAACCACAATTAAGTAAAGGCCCAAGGTAGAAAAGTATATTTGTGTCGAGGCACACAAGTGGTGCCGAGGAATGCATCCGGGAAGAGTTTAAAGTATGCATTAGTTTTATGAGACTTGTGAGGTGAGGCACAAGTGTGCCTTACTGAATTTAGATTGTGTTGAGGTCTGTAAAGGAGGATTAAGAGTAATAGTCTTGTTAATTATTTATTAAAAAGGATAATTGCTTGAGTGATTAGGATCTAAGTGTACTATAACCATACCTTTTCTTGCTATGTGTTATGTGAAACATATATTACTTGAAATTAAGTGTGTTAAGTATATTTATATATATATATATGTCTGTATGTATGTATGTGTACATATAGTAAACGCGAAAGGGTAGTTAGCAGGGGTTGTGAGGAGGATACTACTTATTATAGGTTCAAGTAGGAGGCCAGGAAAGGAGCCCATAGATGATTCCATTCAAGTACTCAGTAAGCGTAGTTCAGGCAATTGAACTCTCAACTTATCTTTATAATTTTATTTCTTGTGATTGAACACCTTGTGAATGTATGAATATCATTTAATAACATTGATTAGTCCCTGACATCACTCAATAATTGGATCTTGAACTTAGTTAATCACTTCCACACTTGAATGGACCCATTTTTCCTCACATATTACCTCGTATCTCTGCGAATACCCATACAAATAGTTCCTTAATATATCCAGTGCAACCTAAAACCCTCATACATTAGATTCATTTCCTTTGGAAACCCAAACACTATTATCATCCTCTCATTTCAACTTTGTCAGTACCAACCTTTTGTTATATTATCCTTGATCAAGAACCCCTCTTAAATTGAAATGAGTTATTAAAAAGGAATTGAATGCTATGATAAGACTGAGGCTCTAGTCACTGTTAAAGTCTTAAAACCTCAGTAGCAGGGAGCCTGATGGTTTTATATGGCCAATGTGTGCCGAGGATCCTCAATGGTTGTGAATCACTTGTTATGTGGTTCTGAGCTTTGATATGGGCTGATCACCCCTCATTGCTCATAGCGCTGTGTGATTTCAATTCCATTCACTTGTTAAAATCTTGAACTTTACTTGAAAATTTTATATTGTTGATTTACCTTTTATTACTATTTTATTGAGCATATGATGAACTGTTGTACCCTATTATTCACTTGATAAGTGTTTTGCTCGTTAATATTGTTATTGATGTTATCCCTTCAGTTAAGCCCGAAGATGCCTCGTTTCAAGCAGACCGCGCGTAAGAATTGTGGTGGTACAGGATTTGCCTACTGTCAGATGTTGGAGCAGGTAGGGAACTGGTTGTTCCCTAATGTTTAGAGAACTTTTGGGAATTTAAAATTGGTAGATGTATTTGACTTTGGATATTAGACTTTTGTATTATTAGTTGTTTAGATGTTGTTCAAACTCTTACCTGGGGATTCGGGGACTTGGATTTATGGTTTCTGTAATATTAATTAACTAGTTGTAGTCCTTTACTGCCTTGTTTATCTCTATTACTATTATTGCTAGTTAGTATTAGTGGGTCTGTCACAGTTTTGGTATCAGAGCCACAGGTTTGAATCACTGAACAACATAGGATAAATGAATATATGATAGGAATTTAGAGAATAGGATGAACTTAGATCATTTTGGTTTTTGAGGCGTTAGAATCTATAGGTTTTCCGACCCTTTTATTTATAACAGTGTATATATATATAATTGATCATCAAGCATCATCATCATCGACTCCCGGATGCCTTCTACTATGCCATTCTCCCTGTATGAGCAGATGGTAATTATGGTTAATCGACTGGAAGGCGAGAACACGAATCTTCGGCGTAGGGTGGATCAGTTGTTCCGCGAGAACTTTGATGACGAGCCCAACCGACCCTGACTGATAGCCAGACTTGAGGAGATCATTCAGATGGATGAGGACCGATTGGCATTGATGATTCCATACCGTGAGAGAGAGTCAGATTGCTCTTGCCGCCATTGCTGACGAGCTCCGCCGAGTGATTAGCCGTCTCCGTGCTCCTGTTCCCCCATCACCATCCCCTTAGACTATCATATAGTCTACCTATCTCTAGCATTGTCGTTGATTAGTACTTTGATTTCCATTTGTACCTTGTACTCGGATTGTTTCGGGAAGACTTTATTTGCACTTTACTTCCTGTTTGTACTCTATTTTGCACCTTTAATTTGAACTACTGTTAAATTCGCACTTTGATTATCTCTATGATATTGCCATCTCATTACCATGTTATACACTTGCTTAGATAAAAATTGTTGATTAAATTCTGTTGAACTTTTTAAAAACTTGATCATGTCTAATCCTTTCCTAAGATATCTCTTGAATAAAATCTCAGAGCTTAATATTTACCTTTGCTATAACTTGTCTATGCAAATATTGAACTGTGAATAAACCTTTCTTCTCTACATTCAGAATCATGCCTCCTCGTAGAGCCCGCAACACCAATACCAGGGATCATGAAAATCCACCAACCAACTTGGCTCAACTTATGCAAATACTTCACCAACAATCTGTTACCCTTGCTCAACAACAACAACTTCTTCAACAACAACTTCAACAACCACCTCTACCACCACCAACCCCTACAACTTTCAAATCGTTCCAAGCTGTGAAACCACCAGAGTTTTGTGGAAGTCAAGACCCTGTAAAAGCTCAATCTTGGCTTAAAGAGATGGAGAATGCTTTCACGCTAGTTGTTGTTAGGGAAGAAATAAAGGTCGATTATGCGTCTTATTTTCTGAAAGGCGAAGCGAACTATTGGTGGGAGTTAGCCCGTGCTCTAGAAGAAGAAGAAGTTATTTCTTGGGATAGATTCAAGAAGATCTTCCTAGATAATTATTTCCCGAGGTATATGCAAACTTAAATGGAATTGAAGTTCTTTGAATTGAAGCAAGAAGGAATGACTGTGGGAGAGTACGAGAAGAAATTTACCGAATTGGCTAGGTTTGTTGGAGATTATGTGGACACGGATGAGAAGAGAGCGAAAAGAATTCAACAAAGATTGAAGCCTTGGCTACGAAGCAGAGTGGCTGCTTTGGAATTGGCCACATATGCTGAAGTGGTCCAAAAGGTAATGGTTATTGAAGGAGAAAGTGACCAAAATTCGAAGGAGAAAGAGAGTAAGAAAAGAAAGTTTGGAAGTAGTGGAGAATGATCAGCTCAAGGAAGCCAAATTTGAAAGAATTTCAAGAAGTTTGGATTCCAGAACCAAGGAGGACCCTGAAGCTTTAAGAAAGGTGATAATAAGAGTCAGAGGAATAGGATTCAAGGGCAGAGATTCCAGCAAGCAACAAATCCGGAGTGTAAATTCTGTAACAAGAGACACACGGGCAACTGCAATAAGGCTGACATCGTCTGTTACAAGTGCAATACGAAAGGTCATTATGTGAATGAGTGCCAGAACCCGAAGCCTTCTGTTACATGCTTTAAATGTGGAAAGACTGGTCACATGTCAAGGGAATGCACGTCCCCCGGAAATAACAAGTTGATGCAATTGATAGCTGCTCCTTTCAATCAAGCAATGACATCTTCTGTTCCAATTCTTCAACTTCCTTCAAATTAACCTTCTGAATCTGCAACTCCAGTGTTTCCTCCCTCCTATCCTGCTCAGGCCCGGACATTCAACATGAACATCAAGGATGCTGTTCAGAGTTCTGAAGTTGTGGTAGGTACGCTTTATGTCAACAACATCAATGCTAAAGTGCTATTTGATTCCGGAGCTACTAGATCTTTCATATCTGAATCTTTTATTGGAAAGTTGAATTATGAAATTGAACTGTTAGTTGAACCCTTATCTATCATTTTGGCTAATCAAGAACGAGTAACTGTTAAAGATGTTTGCCCTCGGTGTAAAGTAGAGATTTCAGGCTATAGTTTCCCTGCTTCCCTCATACCTTTCCAATTAGGAGAATTTGACGTTATATTAGGAATGGATTGGTTAGCAGAGCATGGTGCTCAGATAGATTGTAAGAAGAAGAAAGTGATTCTTAATTCCCCTCAAGGAAAGAGAGTAGAGTTTAAAGGGCAGAAGCAAGTTAAGATGTTTTTGACAATGATTCAAGCTAAAAGACTGTTAAGACAAGGGTGTGAAGGGTATTTGGCTCACGTAATTGATAGATCTAAGGAGATGCCAAATATAGGAAGTATTCCGATAGTTAGCGAATTTCCCGATATATTTCTTGACGAACTTCCCGGATTGCCGCCTGACCGTCAAATCAAATTTTCTATCGACTTAGCGCCCGACGTGGAACCGGTATCGAATGCACTTTATCGTATGGCACCAGCAGAAATGAAGGAATTGGCCAAGCAATTACAAGAGCTATTGGGTAAAGGAGTTATAAGGCCGAGTGTATCTCCATGGGGTGCTCCAGTTTTATTTGTGAAAAAGAAGGACGAAAGTATGAGATTGTACATTGACTGTAGAGAGTTGAACAAATTGACCATTAAGAATAGGTATATGTTACCTCGTATTGATGACTTGTTTGACCAACTTAAAGGAGGGACTTATTTCTCAAAGATTGACTTGCGATCGGGATATCACCAGTTGAAGATTAAGCCGGAAGACATACCAAAGACTGCTTTCAGAACCAGATACGGACATTACGAGTGTCTAGTTATGGCATTCGGATTGACAAATGCGTCAGCCGCCTTTATGGATTTGATGAATCGAGTATTCAAGGAGTACTTGGATAAGTTTGTCATTGTATTTATCGATGACATTATAATATACTCAAAGTCCGAGGAAGAACATACTGAACATCTGAGAATAGGTTTGGAGACTTTAAGAAAGGAGAAGTTATATGCAAAATTTTCGAAGTGTGAATTTTGGTTACGAGAAGTTCAGTTTCTAGGACACATTGTTAATAGGGAAGGGATTCTAGTTGATCCAGCAAAGATAGAAGCTGTAATGAACTAGGAGAGGCCGAAGACCCCAACTGAAGTTAGAAGTTTCATGGGATTGGCCGGATACTATCGAAGATTTGGGAAGGATTTTTCTAAGATTACGGTACCATTGACAAAATTGACCCGAAAGAATGAGAAGTTTGAATGGATGGAGAAATGTGAAAGGAGTTTTCAAGAATTAAAGCAAAAGTTGGTTACTGCTCAGTTTTAGCTCTGCCAGATGATAAAGGAGATTTTGTGATATTCAGTGATGCGTCTCACAAAGGATTGGGCTATGTTTTAATACAACATGGGAAGGTGATAGCCTACGCGTCAAGAGAACTTAAGCCTCACGAACAAAGGTACCCAACTCATGACTTGGAACTGGCTGCAATTGTATTTGCCTTGAAGCTGTGGAGACATTATCTATATGGAAAGAAATGTGAGATATATACGGATCACAAGAGCCTGAAGTACATTTTCACTCAGAAGAAATTAAACATGAGACAACTGTTAGGTCCCGAATTATCATAGAAGGGGGGGTTGAATACGATAATCACTAAATTAAAAATTCTTTCGAATCTTTAGCGGATAAAATATTTAGTGCTCGGTTAGTGGTTTCGTGTTCTTGAGAGGAATAGTGTATGGAACGATAAAAACGAGGAATACAAGATATTCGGGGAAATATATATTCGTATATAAATCCTCGAGGGTGTTGCTACACTCCGGTAAATAAATTAACCGGCTACAATCTAAGAACAACAAAGTTCCTAGCTACTACAAAGATTTACAAATCAAATCCTATACAATAATCTAGCTTTTGTTTGTACTAGGATTTAATTACCGGGTAACGATTATAATGCCCCTATGAATATACAAGAGTTAAATCGGGCATTATAACGTTACTCCGGTGAGAAGTTAAATGGATATTCAAGGTTCCGGAGCTTCTCTGTAAATCTCCGCTTCTTATTTTATCAGCTCTCTTTTTGTTGGAGAAGATGATAAACAGAACTCTTCAGATCTGCTGCAAAGTGTAGTCTTTATACACAATAAAATTGAGTGGCTGAGGTTGAATGCTTCTGTGGCGACAGGTTCACTCTTTTTTCTGTGTCGACAGGGTGAGGAGCTTCTTGCCTTATTATATTCACGTGTCTCTGTGGCGACAGGAGAGGGGGGAGCTAATACTACTACTTAAATAAACAACAAACAATAAAAAAACAACAACTCTGTATTTGTGTGGCAACAAGTACACACCACAACAAACAAAGTATCTTGTACGTTTGTTTGATTATTTATTTTTGTTTTTCTTTTTGATTTGTTTTTTCTTTTCTTTTTTTTGTTTCCTTTTCCTTTTTTTTTCTTTTCTCTTTTTTCTTTTTGTTTTTCTCTTTTTTTTCTTTTTCCTTTTCTCTCTTTTTCTTTATCTATTTTCTTTTTAAGTTTAAATTGTAATTAAATTAATTTATAAAATAAACTTAAATATAACATATATTAATAAACTAATTTAGATTTATAAAATAAACTTATTTAAAGTTTAAAAGATAAATCAATTTAAGTTTATTAAATAAATTATATTAAAGTCCTTTAAATAAATTTATTTAATATACCAATTAAACTTTAAGCTTCGCCAGTCCCCTGAGCTGTTGAGTTGTATACCCCGCGCACCTCTTCTCGTACTTTAAATTATAAACGTTCAATCCAAGTACGTTCCTCAACTTAACAATCCTTCCATAAATAATACCCAGATTCCTTTCACGAGCTGTTGACGCCTAGTGCAACTGGTCTGGTTCACAGATGACTAACCCCGATTCAGGTCTTTGTATTATAGTCTTGATTACATTGTTAAGCTTGCCTCAACTTTATTGCTTCGAACACTGACTGTCAATAAACAATTGTACTTTCACTGGAATCCTTTCTGGTACTCTAGACAACGTCTTCATTAACCTCTGTCTATACCATGTCTTCAATTCTTCTGATTCCTATGATTCGAACACTGTCTATCAACAATCAATGCCAATACACTGAAATCTTCCGGTAGCACTTGTATACTGAATCTTCAACATTTCTGAAACCCTGAAGTCTTTAACCTTTGTTCTTCACTGAGGCATGATCATATTAATGAACTTCTTTCAGTGACCTGTAGACAGACTTCAGTCTTTCTTCTAATCTTCTGATTCTTTGTATTTTCCTTGACTTCATTAACCTGATTTCTTTTGTAGACGTATTATTATTAACCTATCCTATTCTAGTGTTGTTATTGTGTTGAGTTATCACGTAACTGTTCATACAGCTATGTAGTCTCACCAATAATAGGAAATCACCTTGTGTTTTACCACCTCTCCCGTATAATAGGATCCGTAGTTACAAACAACAATGGTGTGGTGTAGTGTACATATACTTTACCTTTTTCCTCCTTCCTGCTATTTCTCCCCCTTAGTTGAGGAATCCTCCAAACTATTATATAAGCTTTTATCTCCCCCTTAGAGAAGGAATGTATGATATTGTCTAAATGAGTTCTCATATGTTACTTGGTTGGAAAAGAAATAACAAGTCATAGTCTGATCAACCATGTCCCTTTAAATGCTGCAAGTATGACTTCACTATTGATCATCATGTTCACCAATCTTCCCAACTCCTTATACCTCACAACTGTGAGATCACCAATTGTTACCAATTGTTAGCTCCCAAAGGTCCCAAAATATTCAAATCCAATCTGTAAATGTTAGGTCCCTATGAGTTAGGTTCCAATCATAAACAGATTCGAGACCCGAAGTATCAAGACCCATATTTAGGGATAGGGAATGGGATATGGTGTTTCTGTCTTTCTTCCTCACTGTGAGTGTGTGATTCTGTTTCGTGTACCTTACAAGTGTTTCACTTTTCTCTCCACTCGTGTTTACACTCATTCTCACAAGTGTATCACTCCTCTCATAGCTCCAAAATCCAGCTGTACCTGCAAGGAAAATCACCTTAGCCATCCTTAAGGAGGTAACAGGTGGTGCAAGGGAGTTCGCAAATCCCCATCCTTCTTAGACTCGTCAAATGAATCTGAGTTATAATCTACAAGTTGCTAATTTCCCTTTTAGGGTTCCATATTTGAACTCTGGGAAGGTAGACAATGATCCAAAGAATTAGCATAAAGATCAAAGTTTCCTTCTAATGTCTGTGAAGACATTTCCTTGTGACTCATCAGATAATATCTTAATTATTATCAACAAGTTTCCGATCTGCACCTATGTCAGATCCACTATCCGCAGATGCATCCAGGTTTATTAGTACTGGGGAGGTAGACACTGACCACTGACATATGGCTATTGGATCAGTATCCTCTCCAAACACTTGTAAAAGCAATTAGTCCATTAAAGAACCTTGAACAATCGAATCTGACCTTAAAATGGTCGAAACTCTTGTTTCCGTCAACTCATCCTTTGTGTGTCTAACCTTTCCTTGTGCATCAAGAATTGTTTATGTTTGAGGTGGTGACACTACATCGGATACCTTGGCCGACAGGCGAATTTCAATAGACGCACCCTGTTGAGAGGATGAATCTAGTAACTGTTTTGTGCCTTTTCAGCCATTACATCTTTTTGAGAAGATGTATGGGAGCTAGGAGTTATCTCAGTTTTGATATATTTTAAATTTATAGGAGACAGAGCTGTTGGGTTGACTACAGAACCTTCCTTATGTGGTGCACTAAGGCACTTTCTCCCTCACGCTCATTCATACTTCATTTTAGTGGTAAGAGAGTGTTGGTTGGTTCTATTTCTGTATTTATCTTTACAGTCTGGGATATAAGTTGTGGGTTTTCAACCTCATGACTATCAATGAAAGAATTTCATTGGAGGCTGAACCTGTATCACAGAGCATATGGCAATATAGAGATAAAATGCACTTAAGATCTATAATGAATGAAAATTATGCATTTAATCTTTGAGAGAAATGATGTACAATAGTGATTTCAAAAGATTTTAATGAAATAAGCAATCACCAATGTAGAAAGAAGTTTGATTTTTCTCTTAAAACTGTTCGAGTGCACAAGTCTGTTTTTATGCCTAAAAAGATAAGTGATTTGATGAGACACAGACTGATGACTTAGCAGTATTAAGAAGAGAAAGAAAGATTTTTTCTTTCAATATGAATGAGTTTTTGAAAAAGCATTGATCACTTAGGGTAAAGTCTAAGCAATTCTCATTCATGTCAAAAGCTCCATAATCTATCTTTATAAAATTATAATCAATAACATTGTGTATTGATAAATAATCTTAATAAGACTGACTATGCTGCTAATTTCAAATTATAGTGAATCTGTCAGATATAGCAACTCATATAAATTCACTAGAACTTGAAATCTCTAAATTATCTGCAACAAAATATTAACAATATATCATTGACTGATACTTGTCAAGTACTTTAGATACCAATAATTATGTTGCATCCTATTTTAAATATTAAAATAAGATATCAATGAATTAAATACCAATTATCTATCAGAAAGCTATCAGCACTCAATTTCATATATCATACAATTGTTAACTCCTAACAACTGTAGTATCACACACAATATTGGTTCGATAAATATAACAACATTAACCAACATTGTCTTGTTTGTAATCTTAGAAAAATATTCTAAGTTCCATATACTTTGATCCATTGAGTATTACATCTATTATCAAAGTGTTTAGGAATTTGCGAATAAGTATAAAAATTATTCTAACTTGACAACATATGGTTACTTCTAATAAAGCAAAATCCTCATTGACCATAGTTGTACTTAAGAAAAATTTCCACACTTTCTATATTAGTACAAGTGACTGAAGATAAGCATTGATTACTTAGAGGAGTTCTAAGTAATGTCACAAATACTAATACTTCACAATTAGTTCATACTTAAACTCTTAACTAAATATCATTAACCGATATAAGTCAAGAATTTACACACAACTAATCATGCTACAATCATGATTATGATTTTAGTGAATTCTTGAGATATAAGCAGTGCTAAATTCACTAAAACCAAAATCTCATAATTAACTTATAACACATAAGTTACAATCAATATACTAGATATCAATTGTTGACAAATTTAGTTATAATCAATCATGCTGCTTATTTATTTAAAGTTAGTTTGAAATATGGAGCAAATAAAATCATTGAATTACTTTAATTTCCATAATCCAAACTACCCAAAATAAATACTAAATAAATAAATACTAAATATCTATGAGTTAGATACTAGCACTTAAATATTTTCATAATTATCCTTGAATAATCACCAATATGATATATGACTTATATACATGGCAATCACTCTCTGGATAATTAGTAATTTTAGAAATACTTTCTAAGCATATAAAATATTGAGAGTTTTATACACATGACTTAGAAAATACTTCACTTTTCAATATTAGTGATTTTAGAAATAAGCATTGATTACTTAGAACAAAAATTCCAAATAATATCACTAATACTAAAAGTATCACAATTATTCGTACAAGATACAAATAACTATGCTGCATACTCTTTTAATATAATTTAAGTTATGAGACTAATATAGAATGGAATTGTCTACAGTCATAATTTAAATCAATTAAAATAATATTCAAACTTCATGTTATAATACTTAACTACCATAAATGTATATGACATTGTAATCATGATAATCAAGATAGTAGCACTAAGTACGACTTACTGGATTATTGATAAATTCTTAAGTCCTTTAAATATTGAAGATTTAATACTTGTGAACATATATTAAGAATTCCTTACAGATGGGATTTCCAACTAATATGCAATGAATGATATCCCACACTTACAAACCAGTCTTGAAAAATTAACTTTATCAAGTGATTTAATAAATGTTTTTGTCAGTAACTCTTTAACTAAAAGACATGCTCTCGAATTAAATGATATCTGGTGTGAAGGTGCCTTGTCATAGAGTGTTCACAGAGTTGTTGGATTTGAGGTTGTTTGTCATCATAACAAGAAATCAATCTTCTTCCACGAAGTTGACAACTTCCTGAGATGCTTCTCATGTCACTTAAGTTGACAGCTTCAGAGATGCTTCTCATGTCTTTCTTACAACCTGCATAATCTGTATCTATATAGCCAAATATGTTAAGCATAATATCTTTAGGGTACTTTACTCCAAGAGTTGGTAGTCCCTTAAGATATCTAATAATCTTATTAATAACTATAAGATTGGATTCTCTAGGATCTACTTAGAACCTTGCACATTAGCATCTTGAGAATATTACATGTTGTCTATTAGCATTTGAGTATAAGAGTGAGCTCGTCATACCTCTATAGCTTGTTATTATACCTGAGTTGCACTGATCAAGCTTTAGTGGTTTCTGTTGGTAAGTAGTCTTGGCATGTTCAGAATCTTCCAAATTTTGCATCTTCAAAAGATCCTTAACTTACTTTTATTTCCATCATTCTTTTGGTTTACTTGTGCTCCTAAAAGAATTGTTCTTTTGGCTTGCTTGAGCTCCTAAAAGAATTATTCTAATGGCTTACTTAAAGTAATCCCAAAAAGAATTGCAACCTTTCCAACACGCTCCTCCAAACCTACTCTGCAATAACTTAGCAAATAATCTTGCACAAGTCTTTGTTAGTAGACCAACATATAACATTATCATTATATCAGAGCACATATATAACATTATGTTTGTGCCTAGTGATAAGGGAGTTATTAATATGACAACTCTACTAGTTCATATTAAATTGTAACTTCAGTTAGAGTGTCATACCATGTCCTTGATGATTGCTTGAGTACTATACCAGTTCATACCAACCTGAAGTGAGCTTGTGAGGAAGAGATATACAGAGTCCAATTGATCTGCTATTGCAAAGTCCATGAACTGTTTTACATTGACTTCCTCTTTTGACTCACCAACCAAGAGTGCACTTGTACACATCTACTAGAGTCCAATTCCAAGTGTAATGTGCATCAGGTGCCTGATATGTCGTAATATCCTCAAGTCTCGTAATTGGTGCTATCTGTTAGATACTGCTTCCTGATAATAACCTAGCATCTAGTCTGGCCTTGTCCCTCGTAACAATGCCATTGTCATCCAGGTTGACTTCTGGTTATCCTAGTACCAATTACAAAGTTGTCATTTGGTTTGGATACCAGCTTCCCTACAATTTGCTTGCTGACTGATTGAGCTCATCTTGCTTTGCAATCACCCAATCAATCCGGATCTATTAGAGCTTCTGTAACTTTCTTAGTTTCTTCTTTATATAGAAAACTAGAGAAATAATCATTCATACTCAGTAGCCCTGCTAATCATTACTCCACCATCTGGATCACTTAAGAACTAGACTCTAGGAATAATATTGACATCAAACCCTTTGTCTCAACAGATATGTTCTTTAGTGTCCTCTAATATTCAATGTGGTGTTGTGTCTGACTAGTTGATCCTTCTTTTGCTCCTTCTAAGCTGTTGCAGGGATTTCCTAAAAATTCTTACACTTGCTGAATGGTTTCATTGAAATAATGAGTTGTATTATATATTGTCATTCCACTGCTTGGATATGAATCATCAATACCATCAATTTCTCCTTTAACAACTTGGAGCATGGGGTTATTGAACTATGCACTTGGACTGTCTATCACCTTATGTTGATCAACCACAAATGCCTTGTAGGTTGTAGACTCCACTGAGGCCATGGAAAATATCCTAACTGTAGAACATTCTCTCCAAACACTTTAAGGTTATCCAGTGTTTGCTTCTGTTGGCCATTAACTCATTAGTGGTCTTCATGTATACATCCTGATCAAGGTTTGATCTTACTTGTTGCAAACTGTTTTGACTGCTCCAGCCCTTTGATATTTAGGAAGTCTTGATTAGCTTGATATTTACTTGTAGCTTTAACCAAGTTCTAGTTCTTCCTTTATACCACTCCATTCTGACACGGAGCTCTCAGTGCTGAATATGTCTCTACAGTTGCTTCCAGTTTGATCTCCTGATATGATCAATCACCATATGTGATGTCTTGTCTTGAGAACGCACGAACAACAACTTTATTTTATAAGAGCAGTCAACCATCATCACTAAGGTATATCTTTGCTTTGTTGTGATGTTGTCTTTGACTTCTCTTTCTGACATGCCTCACATCTACCATCTTCTGAATTCAAGATGAGGCAGTCCTCTCACTAAACCCTTTTTAAAAAAGAGTTCCTTGTGTTAATGTTCACGGGTAAGAGCTTCGAACTTACTCTTAATCAGAGCAAGCTTCTCAATCTTCCTGCTTCAGATGAGACACTAATCTTTCATTGAATTGACATTTTATCCTTTGATGCAGAAATGTCTAATAAGAGGATTTATGCCTTGATTCTCCAGCAAGAAGTTGCTTCAATCATTATCAGTGACTCCAATGATTAGTTGTTATCAATGATAGCAATTGGTGAATCCATGATGACATCCCTTTTCTGCATAGCTTGTCCCATAATGAAAACCTTTGCTGTCATCTCCAAAGATTATTGACGGAATAGCTTTTGTCAATCACATTTGATTGTGAGGCTCTTCCTTTGATAATATGCCTTGAGTATGAATTATCAAGAATAGATATGAATCAATTAACCTGTTATGTCCTGGATTCACAATTGGATTAACAGTTTTTGGTACCCAACTTATCAGTTTGGGTCCAGATGGATTAGAGATATTATTATAAACAGAGATAACAACAGCTGCAACCTTATCATACTAATTTTTATCTTTGACTGACCATTTTCTCCATTTTAATACCTTGACAGATTTGTCTTAGGTTAGGGGATAAATGGTTCCAACCTTACATAAGGAGGACTAGCAGTCTTTGCCCTATTGTGATCCTAAACATGCTTTCTACAATTGATGCAAATTCTAGGAGATGCATTCTTGGTATTGAAATAAACAAGCATTGAGATAGGAGTACATGGCATTCATTTAAAAACATTATGCATAAGAATTAAGCAAGACATGCATGATATGGAGCAAACAGAATTAACAAATAATTCACTAATTCTATCTAGTCCAATCCTGTTGATAAATCTCATCTAGCTATCTCAATCCAATTATAAATTAATACATCTTAACAAACAATTCAGATTAAAAGAATAAATCACATTGTAATAGGATACAGGAGATAAGCATAAACAAAGGTCTTATATGCTGGAAAACATCTATCTCACTAAAGCAATTAATCATGTTCAACAATATTCAAACACATATTTAAGATCATCTAAAGTAACATGCACAAGTTAAACATCAATCCTAGTTACCAGAAAAATAATCTAGTGAACTAGTTCAGCATTATCTATGTGTTATGTTATCATGCTTGTGCGAGTGTTAAACATTTAAACACTAAGATCTTATCATGCATTGAATATTGAGAACAAAATATTGTAGTGGTTCGAGAAATTAAAACCTGAGATATGTGAGTTGGACCATCTTCAGAGATTGCTATGAAAGCAAGATATTCATGATTCTTGTCATCTGATCCATCCCCAACTCTTTCTAGTGCATTATAAGTTTTAACTGGATGCTTCCCTAAAAAAATATTCCACCTTTGTCACAGCTCTTCAACTGAATCCCTACTAATCCTTGTTTGTCAAGATTCTTGTTACGTTGTAGCAAAACCCCAGATAGTTACTTGACATATATTGCTTGTCAAAACTGTAGCTATCAAATCTTGTTTATGTCCCAACCTCAGTCTGTAACTACCTCTTAAACTGAATCTGTAAGAGTCTCTGCTTCAGAATAGATAGGCTTGATCCTTGGATATAGCTTACGTACTCCTTGTGAATCTGATTCGACTAAGCTTCCCTGACAAGTGAAACACTGCACTGACGTCCAGTCCCTCAAGTACTTCTACCTGATCTTCTTCTGATTTAGCTACCGATAACTCTTACATTCTGTCCAGAGGTTCCAACCTAATGCATGTAACTAAGATATTTGTTTGTCCCCACTATTCTCTTTGACCTCCACAATTCCTGACTGTATGATCTCATTGATTCCCGGATAAATATAGCATTGGTACAAACCACTGTGTGACTGTATAACCTGGAATCATAGAGCTGTCTTAAAATCTTCGAGAAAAATTGTACCCGTAGAAATTTCATTCATTCCCTGCGTCTGAAAACCCAGTGGTATCCTATGGAGTAATCCTTTGAGGAATTTCCATAAATTTTCGTTTGTAGGTCTTGAAATCAATTTATTAGAGTAAGAAAACCATTATCTATAATTTTCATCTGAATAGCACATGGTCTTCATTTTCTTTGAAAGATTAAAATCCACTTTAAAAGCCTGGAGGAATCCTGAGTCTACCAAACCTTGAGTACCCTTAATTTAATATTTAAGAGAAATTTAAATTTCAAATATTTTTAATTTTCTTAGAAAATAAATTAATCAAAAATAAATATTTACGTAACATTTAATTTTCAAGAATTTCAAATTTTCTTAAAAATTAAATAAAAAGTAAATTATTATTTAAGAAAAATTTGAATTAAAGAAAATTAAATTACATACAAAAAATTAATAAATCAGAAAAAAAAATTAATTAGGGGTTACGCAAAAAAATATAAGTAACCCAGTTTTCTACAGAGGAGAACGCAATAAAATTTCTGTGGCGATGATTCTGTATTGCGACCTCTTGTCAAGCGCAATGGAAATCCACGACTACCTCCTTTGGCGACAAACTGTGTTGCGACCCTCTATTGCTTTGCGAGCGTGTCAGGTACGTGTGGCGATAAACTTCTCGCATGGAGTGCAAATAAAAACCCGGCAGTTTTGTTACTAATTTCCATGCGTGACACTGTGCGCGTGTTTGTTGCTATTGCCGCGTGAGCCTTACACTGCTGAGCTGCCAAAACACTTACCCGTGCGCTTTGTTTGATTTTCAAACAATTGTACAGAAACTAGAAACTGAAGCTGCCAAGTGAACTCAACTAATGGTACCTAAAAATGGCAACTAAATACCCAAGCAAATCTAGTAGCTACATCCGAAAATAAAATAAGTTAAAAATTCTTATTTACAATAATTTAAATGATAAATTAGTTTAAATCAAATTTATAAAATAAATTTATTTAAATTAAGTTTATAAGATAAACTTATTCAAGTTTAAATAATAAACTTATTTAGAATAAATTTCCAAAATCAAATTTATAAAATAAATTATGTAAATTCAAATTAATAAAATAAATTATTTTTAAGGATCCTGATTTGTGTATCAATCAGTCAGCTCTGATACCAATTGTTAGGTCTCGAATTATCGTAGAAGGGGGGGTTGAATACGATAATCACTAAATTAAAAATTCTTTCGAATCTTTAGCGGATAAAATATTTAATGCTCGGTTAATGGTTTCGTGTTCTTGAGAGGAATAGTGTATGGAACGATAAAAACGAGGAACACAAGATATTCGGGGAAATATATATATACGTATATAAATCCTCGAGGGTGTTGTTACACTCCGGTAAATAAATTAACCGGCTACAATCTAAGAACAACAAAGTTCCTAGCTACTACAAAGATTTACAAATCAAACCCTATACAATAATCTAGCTTTTGTTTGTACAAGAGTTAAATCGGGCATTATAACATTACTCCGGTGACAAGTTAAACGGATATTTAAGGTGCCAGAGCTTCTCTGTAAATCTTCGCTTCTCATTTTATCAGCTCTCTTTTTGTTGGAGAAGATGATAAACAGAACTCTTCAGATCCGCTGCAAAGTGTAGTCTTTATACACAATAAAATTGTGTGGCTGAGGTTGAATGCTTCTGTGGCAACAGGTTCACTGTTTGTTCTGTGGCGACAGGGTGAGGAGCTTCCTGCCTTAGTATATTCATGTGTCTCTGTGGCGACAGGAGAGGGGGGAGCTAATACTACTACTTAAACAAACAACAAACAACAAAAAAAAAACAACTCTGCATTTGTGTGGCGACAAGTACACACCACAACAAACAAAGTATCTTGTACGTTTGTTTAATTATTTATTTTTGTTTTTCTTTTTGCTTTTTTTCTTTTTGATTTGTTTTTTCTTTTCTTTTTTTTTTGTTTCCTTTTTCTTTTATTGTTCTTTTCTCTGTTTTTGTTTTCTTTTTCTCTTTTTTTTGTTTTTCTTTTTCTCTCTTTTTCTTTTTCTATTTTCTTTTTAAGTTTAAATTATAATTAAATTAATTTATAAAATAAACTTAAATATAACTTATATTAATAAACTAATTTAGATTTATAAAATAAACTTATTTAAAGTTTATAAGATAAATCAATTTAAGTTTATTAAATAAATTATATTAAAGTCCTTTAAATAAATTTATTTAATTTATCAATTAAACTTTAAGCTTCACCAGTCCCCTGAGCTGTTGAGCTGTATACCCCTCGCATCTCTTCTCGTACTTTAACATATAAACGTTCAAACCAAGTACGTTCCTCAACTTAACAATCCTTCTTTAAATAATACCCAGATTCCTTTCACGAGCTGTTGACGCCTAGTGCAACTGGTCTGGTTCACAGACGACTAACCCTGATTCAGGTCTTCGTATTATAGCCTTGATTACATTGTTAAGCTTGCCTCAACTTTATTGCTTCGAACACTGACTGTCAATAAACAATTGTACTTTCACTGAAATCCTTTCTGGTACTCTAGACAATGTCTTCATTAACCTCTGTCTATACCATGTCTTCAATTCTTCAGATTCCTATGCTTCGAACACTGTCTATCAACAATCAATGCCAATACACTGAAATCTTCCGGTAGCACTTGTATACTGAATCTTCAACATTTCTGAAACCCTGAAGTATTTAACCTTTGTTCTTCACTGAGGCATGATCATATTAATGAACTTCTTTCAGAGACCTGTAGACAGACTTCAGGCTTTCTTCTAATCTTTTGATTCTTTGTATTTGCCTTGACTTCGTTAACCTAATTTCTTGTGTAGACGTAGTATTATTAACCTGTCCTGTTCTAGTGTTGTTATTGTGTTGAGTTATCACGTAACCGTTCATACAGCTACGTAGTCTCACCAACATCAACGAAGATGGTTGGAGTTAATTAAGGACTACGATTGCACAATCAATTATCATCTCGGAAAAGCGAACGTAGTAGCGGATGCTTTAAGTTGCAAGGAGAGACTGAATATGTTGACTATGGCCCAAGAGTTATCAAAGGAATTTGAGAAGATGAAAATTGAAATTCGAGCTCCAAGTACACCAACTAAAATGATCTGTGCGATGACTTTTCAATCAGAGTTGTTAGAAAGGATTAGGAATTGTCAAGAAGAAGTGATGAATCAAAAGATGAATGAGTTGACCGGAGAAGAGATTTGCACTCAAAAAGACAACCAAGGAATTCTAAGATTCTCATCAAGAATTTGGATACCAAATGTGGAAGAATTGAAAAACGAGATTTTGAAGAAGCCTCACAACTCAGAATTTTCTATTCACCCGGGAAGCACAAAAATGTACCATAATTTGAAACAGAACTTTTGGTGGCCGGATATGAAGAAAGAGATTGCTCAATGGATTAGTAGATGCTACATTTGTCAAAGGGTAAAAGCCGAACATCAGAAACCGAGTGGACTAATTCAGCCCTTAGAAATACCTGAATGGAAGTGGGAGCACATTGCAATGGACTTTATAGTTGGATTACCAAAGAAAAAATCTAATCATGACGCTATTTGGGTAATAATCGATCGATTGACTAAGTCAGCTCATTTTCTACCGATTAACGAGAGATTCTCAATGGACAAGTTGATTCATATATATCTTAAGGAAATTGTTACTCGCCATGGAGTTCCAGTATCTATCGTGTCGGATAGAGACCCTCCTTTCAACTCTAGATTTTGGAAGCAATTCCAAGAACATTTGGGAACTCGACTCAGGATGAGCACTGCCTATCACCCACAGATGGATGGATAAAGTGAGCGCACGATCCAGACCATAGAAGACATGTTGAGATCTTGTGCCTTAGACATTAAAGGAAATTGGGACGATCACCTACCTTTATTAGAGTTTTCGTATAACAATAGTTTTCATGCCATTATTGGAAAGCCCCCGTACGAAGCTCTTTATTGAAGGAAGTGTAGATCACCCATATGTTGGGATGAAGTCGGAGAGCAAAATGTAATTGGCCCCGAACTGATTCAGCAAACGAAAGAAGTGGTGAATTTGATTCGAAATCGATTGATCGCAACTCAGGATAGACAACGAAAGTATGATGATCCGCGCAGAATGGACGTAGAGTATGAAATAGGAGAAACCATTCTGTTAAAAGTATCAGCCTGGAAAGGGATAACTAGATTTGGAAAGAAAGGAAAGTTCAGTCCAAGATTATCGGACCTTTTGAGATTTTGGGTAAAGGTGGAATAGTGGCGTACGAGTTGGCCTTACCGCCTCAAATGCAGCACCTTCACAACGTTTTTCAAGTATCATTGCTTAAGAAGTTCAACCCCGATACCAAATGTATCATAGAGAATGAATCAGTGGAGATTGAGCCAGATTTATATTATGTCGAGCAACCTGTTAGCATTCTAGATAGAAAGGATGAAGTGTTAAAAAATAAGATAGTTCCTTTAGTTAAAGTTTTGTGTAGGAATCCCAAAGTTGAAGAGTCAACATGGGAATTAGAAAGTGATATGATAGATAAGTATCCTCATTTGTTTGCTTAGATTCTAGGGACAGAATCCTCAAAGGGGGGAAGGTTGTAATGTCTGTAAATATTATGATATTATAAAATCTGTGATGTGGCATTACTGTGCAGTATTGTGAGTACATAAGTTTCTAAATGTTGCTTTCCAGCGATTATATGAATTAAGTAAATATGAATATATTTTCTTTCGTGACGATTCGAATCTTTGTACAAATATTTGGAAATGGAAATTCTGTGCTTATACGATTAGATAAATTGGTATAATACTAGATTATATTTTTTTTACAACTTTGTTTGTATTAAAATATAATTAAATTTTATTTTAATGTGGCTTCTTATAGAAGTATTATTATAAAGAAAATTCTTTTAAAAAAATAATTTTTATACAAATTTCTTGAAGATACTCTTATAAAATTTCTAAAATCTTAAAGTAATTTATGGTATAATTTTTGCGATTTATGGAAGTGTACTTTATTTATTAAAATTTATTCTTTTTAAGCATACTTTTAATTCTAGAAAAATGATTACTAGATTACTAATGTACCCTTGCATGCAAAATCCCTTATAATAGAGACCAAGGATAGGACCGTCATTTCCAACCCCACTAACTCACTTTAACCAAGCAAAGTACTCATCTACCCTTGCATACAAAATGTCTTAAGCTTGTAGGAAGGGCATATAGGTCATTTCTCAATTACACTACCATTTTAACAAATCAAAAACCAAAAACACAAGCTACTCTCTCATTTTTGCACACCCACTTCAATCCCTCCCCTCCCCTTTCTCTCCCTCTCGGCCGAAGCCACCCCCTCCCCCTCTTCTTTCATATTTTTTTTTATTTTCTCAAACACTTTGATCAAGGAGCTAATTCACTCATATTCCCACATTTATACTTGAAAATTTAGGCTCATAAAAGGTATGTTTTATTATGTGTTGATGTGTTCTTGTAGCCAAGATTTAGGCCTTGAATTCTCATGGATTTAAGGATTAAAATCATAAGGGCTTAAAGATATGGACTTGATATGATATTGGAGAAGTATTTTTACTTCAACTTTCTAAGTCATAATCTTGTTCATAGCATTTGGCAATGATTTATTAAAAGAGCCGAATGTATAAGGATTGTTCTTTAGAAATTTCTATGAAAATGACTTTGCATGTTACTTATAAAACGTTTTTGCTTCTAAAAATGATGAATTATAATGTTTAAACTCTTGAATGCTATGTATTTATTTAAGTATATTAATTTTTAAGACTTGCATGTTTGTTATAGCCCTTGCATGTTGAAATTTACCCTTGCATGTTGATTTACAAGTGATTTTAGACTAGGAACCCATACTTGTTTGTTTTGAGCCTTGATACTTGATTTTTATGAGGTGCATGACACGAATTATATGTTAAAATGATAGATTAATTATGTCTTGATTAAAAGAGATTAAAATCAGTAGGTGTCATGATTTTTTCATGCATGTGTAATTCAAATTTTTGTTCTAAAATGACTAAGTGATGGCTTGTCTTGTGGGTGTTACTTTGCTTGTGCTTATAATTAATTGCATGCTAAATAAAATTATAAATCAACCTTGTGCACTATAGGTAAGTAGGTGTTAGCATGATATTAGGGTTGGTTGTTGGTTTGTTCATTGGTTTTGATGGTTAAGAAAGGAGTTAAGGTGGAAGGGATGCATTAGTCCTATTTGGACAGATTTTAGCACTAGAAGTTTAGTTCATTTTAGGTATGCATTTCTGAGGCCTTGTTAGGCCCAAGTTCAGTGGAGTTAGGACTTGGTATGTACTTGAGTCCAGAAGCTTTAGATTGGGTAAAATCAGGCATTTATTTAGGTGCACAATCACAAAACCGAGAGGAACTCAAAACAGGGCAGATTTGGTACAAATCCATATTTGGCCCATTATAACCTTGTTTTAGGATAGGCATTCATTGGAACTTGGTTTATAATAGTATAAAGAAGTCCTAGGAAGCTTAAAAAGTCATTAAAATCAGTAATTGAACAATTTAAGTGAGTTTTAAGTTGATAAAAGTAAGGCAGTTTGGAAATCAGGGAAGGCAGATTTATGCCAACTTCCACTTGAGGCCTAGGGAGGCCCAATTAATTTTTTTGAGTAATTCTAACTTTAAGGGTTAGCTTAGAGTCTTTGGAACCTCAGAGAGTTGGTTTGGAGTGAAGGCCCAAGGTGGAGATAACCCATTTCCACCAAAACACCCGAGAGTCACCATAAAAATTGCATTAGGAAGCGTATGAGGAATGCATTGTGTTTAAGTGCCTTATGAGTGAGGCCTTGATGCCAAGTCAAGTTTGGGAGTTGAATTATGTCATAAGAGTCTGTATAAACCACAATTAAGTAAAGGCCCAAGGTAGAAAAGTATGTTTGTGTTGAGGCACACAAGTGGTGTCGAGGCATGCATCCGGGAAGAGTTTAGAGTATGTATTAGTTTTATGAGTCTTGTGAGGTGAGGCACAAGTGTGCCTTAATGAATTTAGATTGTATTGAGGTGTGTAAAGGAGGATTAAGAGTAATAGTCTTGTTAATTATTTGTTAAAAAGGATAATTGCTTGAGTGATTAGGATCTAAGTGTACTATTACCACGCCTTTTCTTGTTATATGTTATGTGAAGCATATATTACTTGAAATTAAGTATGTTAAGTATATTTATATATATATGTATGTATGTGTATATATAGTATACGGAAAAGGGTAGTTAGCAGGAGTTGTGACGAGGATACTATTTATTATAGGTTCAAGTAGGAGGCCACGAAAGGAGCCCATAGACGATTCCATTCAAGTACTCAGTAAGAGTAGTTCAGGCAAGTGAACTCTCAACTTATCTTTATAATTTTGTTTCTTGTGATTGAACACCCTGTGAATGTATGACTATCATTTAATAACATTTATTAGTCCCTGACATCACTCAATATTTGGATCTTGAACTTAGTTAATCGCTTCCATACTTGAATTGGCCCCTTTTTCCTCACATATTACCTCGTATCTCTGCGAATACCCCCTACAAATAGTTCCTTAATATATCCAGTGCAACCTAAAACCCTCATACATTAGATATATTTCCTTTGGAAACTCAAACACTATTATCATCCTCTCATTTGAACTTTGTCATTACCAACCCGTTGTTATATTATCTTTGATTAAGAACCCCTCTTAAATTGAAATGAGTTATTAAAAAGGAATTGAATGATATGATAAGACTGAGGCGCCAGTCACTGTTAAAGTTTTAAAACCTCAGTAGCAGGGAGCCTGATGGTTTTATATGGCCAATGTGTGCCGAGGATCCTCAATGGTTGTGAATCACTTGTTATGTGTTTCGGAGCTTTGATGTGGGCTGATCATCCCTCATTGCTCATAGCGCTGTGTGATTTTAATTCCATTCACTTGTTAAAATCTTGAACTTTACTTGAAAAATTTATATTGTTGATTTACCTTCTATAACCGTGTTATTGAGCATATGATGAACTTTTGTACCCTATTATTCACTTGCTGAGCGTTTTGCTCCTTAATATTGGAATTGATGTTATCCCTTCAGTTAAGCCCGAAGATGCCTCGTTTCAAGCAGACCGCACGTAAGAATTGTGGTGGTTCAGGGTATGCCTACCGTCAGATGTTGGAGCAGGTAGGGAACTGGTTGTTCCCTA
Source organism: Apium graveolens (assembly GCF_009905375.1). Lineage (NCBI taxonomy): Eukaryota > Viridiplantae > Streptophyta > Magnoliopsida > Apiales > Apiaceae > Apium > Apium graveolens. Next base: position 95,880,832 of record NC_133651.1, read on the forward strand.
ATGTTTAGAGAACTTTTGGGAATTTAAAATTGGTAGATGTATTTGACTTTGGATATTAGACTTTTGTATTATTAGTTGTTTAGATGTTGTTCAAACTCTTACCTGTGGATTCGGGGACTTGGATTTATGGTTATGTTATATTAATGAATTAGTTGTAGTCCTTTATTGCCTTGTTTATCTCTATTACTATTATTGCTAGTTAGTATTAGTGGGTCCATCACAGTTTTGGTATCAGAGTCACAGGTTTGAGTCACTGAACAACATAGGATAAATGAATATAAGATAGGAATTTAGAGAATAGGATGAACTTAGATCATTTGGGTTTTTGGGGCGTTAGAATCTATAGGTTTTCCGACCCTTTTATTTATAACCTTGTATATATATATAATTGATCGCCAGGCATCATCCTCATCGACTCCCGGATTCCCTTCTACTGTGCCATTCTCCCTGTACGAGCAGATGGTAATTATGGTTGATCGACTGGAAGGCGAGAACGCGAATCTTCGGCGTAGGGTGGATCAGTTGTACCGTAAGAACTTTGATGATGAGCCCAACCGACCTTGACTGATAGCCAGACTTGAGGAGATCATTCAGATGGCTGAGGACCGATTGGCATTGAGATTCCACATCGTTAGAGAGAGAGAGTCAGATTGCTCTTATGGCCATTGCTGACGAGCTCCGCCGAGTGATTAGCCGTGTCCGTGCTCCTGTTCCCCCATCACCATCCCCTTAGACTATCATATAGTCTACCTATCTCTAGCCTTGTTGTTGATTAGTACTTTGATTTCCATTTGTACCTTGTACTCAGATTGTTTCAGGAAGACTTTATTTGCACTTTACTTCATGTTTGTACTCTATTTCGCACCTTACATTTGAACTACTGTTAAATTCGCATTTTGATTATCTCTATGATATTGCCATCTCATTACCATGTTATATACTTGCTTAGATAAAAATTGTTGATTAAATTATGTTGACCTTTTTAAAAACTTGATCATGTCTAATCCTTTCCTAAGATATCTCTTGAATAAAATCTCAGTGCTTAATATTTACCTTTGTTATAACTTGTCTATGCAAATATTGAACTGTGAATAAACCTTTCTTGTATACATTCAAAATCATGCCTCCTCGTAGAGCCCGCAACACCAATACTAGGGATCATAAAGATCCACCACCCAACTTGGCTCAACTTATACAAATACTTCACCAACAATATGTTACCCTTGCTCAACAACAACTTCTTCAGCAACAACTTCAACAACCACCTCTACCACCACCAACCCTTACAACTTTCAAATCGTTCCAAGCTGTGAAACCACCTGAGTTTTGTGGAACTCAAGACCCTGTAAAAGCTCAATCATGGCTTAAAGAGATGGAGAAAGCTTTCACGCTAGCTGTTGTTAGGGAAGAAACAAAGGTCGATTATGCGTCTTATTTTCTGAAAGGCGAAGCGAACTATTGGTGGGAGTCAGCCCGTGCTCCAGAAGAAGAAGAAGTTATTTCTTGGGATAGATTCAAGAAGATCTTCCTAGACAATTATTTTGCGAGGTATATGCAGACTCAAATGGAATTGAAGTTCTTTGAATTGAAGCAAGAAGGAATGACTGTGGGAGAGTACGAGAAGAAATTCACCGAATTGGCTAGGTTTATTGGAGATTATGTGGACACAGATGAGAAGAGAGCGAAAAGATTTTAACAAAGATTGAAGCCTTGGCTACAAAGCAGAGTAGCTGCTTTTGAATTGGCCACATATGCTGAAGTGGTCCAAAAGGCAATGGTTATTGAAAGAGAAAGTGACCAAAATTCGAAGGAAAAAGAGAGTAAGAAAAGAAAGTTTGGAAGTAGTGGAGAAGGATCGGCTCAAGGAAGCCAAATTAGAAAGAATTTCAAGAAGTTTGGATTTCAAAACCATGGAGGACCCCGAAGCTTTAAGAAAGGTGATAATAAGAGTCAGAGGAATAGGATTCAAGGGCAGATATTCCAGCAAGCAACAAATCCGAAGTGTAAATTCTGTAACAAGAGACACACGGGCAACTGCAATAAGGCTGACATCGTCTGTTACAAGTGCAATACGAAAGGTCATTATGCGAATGAGGGCCGAAACCCGAAGCCTCCTGTTACATGCTTTAAATGTGGAAAGACTGGTCACATGTCGAGGGATTGCAAGACCCCCGGAAACAACAAGTTGATGCAATTGACAACTGATCCTTTTAATCAAGAAATAACATCTTCTGTTCCAATTCTTCAACTTCCTTCAAATCAACTGAAAGGCATATGTTAAGCCTATTTGTTTATTCGAGGATTTAACTCAACTCAAATAGGAATGTAATAAGTAAATAGTGGATCTATCGTCGGAGAGATATCACAAAGTAACATCTGTCAAAGGGTTAAGAAACATTGTTCATCTACAGACTTGAAGATTCATTGGAAGAAGCTCAATTAATTGATCAAGCCTCAGTGATATAAATCAAGATTGTAGATTTAACCTAGTGACAGAGATCTCGTCAGGGTATCAATTAATTACAGGAATTTAATCTGAAGAAAATCAAGACTTGGAGAAACATCACAGAAGTTAGTCATTCATGAACCAGTCAGTACATCGAGTGTCAAAATTCAAGTGGTGAAATGGATTCAGTGATTTTCAGAAGATTGTCAGAAGAGTGGTTGATGTTCAAGAGTAGTATTAATTCTCTATTAATTAATTAAGTCATTTAATTTAATTAAGAAAATAAAATAAATCTGCAAAGATTAATTTATTGATTAATTGAATTAATTGGTTAATTAATTCTGAATTAATATTATGCATTTTTCAGAAATGATTTTGGATTTATATTCAAAAAGAAAATCAGCAAAACAGATTTGAACTGGTATGACAATTGGATTGTCATACCGAAAGTCCTACCAAGTCTCTCTGGATAGTTCTACCAAGTCATTCTATTGTCCTACCGATAGTCTTTCCAATTCAAGTAATTGTCCTACCGAAAGTTCTACCAGTTCAAAGGATTGTCTTGCTAGTTCATTTTGGATTGTCTTGCCGAATGTCATGCTGATTCAATTCGAGTGATCTGTTTACTTAAACAAACAGAAGCAGATCATTTTGTCAACTCAATTGAATACACAGCCAACCACTGAAGAACACAAAATAAACAGAAGCAGAGGAATTATTGTAAAATTCGCAGAGCATTTATTTCTAGCAGTTATTGTTAAATCCAATCCACTAGAAATTCTTTTGTTGTTCTTGTGTAACTATCTACCGGATCAAAATCCCTAGAACTTAATCTCAAATCGCTTTTAGCATTTGATTCTAATTATTGCAAAAATAGAAAAAGTTCATGTCGAATTTATTCTAAATTTGTGATAATTAATTTGAGATTAATTCCTTGTAACAGATACCGTTGTTGTAACACATTTCAAGTTTAATAAAAGTTTTATTTAACTTGAATTTTGTTTCGATTTTTATTCCGCATTTTATTCGATTAAACGGTATAGTTTATATTCAACCCCCCTTCTACAAACATATTGGGACCTAACAATTGGTATCAGAGCCTTCTGATTAATATACAAATCAAGATCCTAGACTTTTGTGTTTCTTTCACTCCTTGAATTTTTTATTCACTCAAAAATTCATAATGTCTACACAAAAAGTTAGAACCGTTAAAATTCCACTATTCGATAAAGAAAATTATATCATGTGGAAGAAGAAGATGCTATTGTTTTTACAAGTTGCTAATCCCAAATATCTGGAAGTGTTAAAGAAGGGTCCAAAAATTCCTATGGTATTGAACCAGAGGTAATAGAAAATGATGTGGTGATCACCAAAGCTAGAACTTATGTAAAGAATCCTGAGGATTTTTCTTCTGCTGAAAAAGAAGAAGCCTCCCTGGATGCTAGCCTTCAATTAATTGTAGTAGATTCCCTTGATCCCTTGATGAATAGACATGTGATGAATTGTAAAGATTCCAAACATATCTGGGAAACTATTGAGATTATTAATGAAGGCACGGAGGAAGTTAGGGAGAACAAGTTAGAAATCCTAACCTCTGAGTATGAATACTTTAAATCCAATCCAGGAGAAGGAATCACTGAAGTGTTTGAGAGGTACAATGCATTGATCAACAACCTGAACATTAATAGTAAATACTATTCCATCACGGAGGTCAACAAAAAGTTCCTTTTAACGCTGCCAACTCATCTCGAACATAGAATCACTGCCATAAGAGAAGTAAGAGATCTGAGTGAGATTTCTTTGGAAAGGCTCTATGGTGTGTTAAAGACTTATGAGTTGGAGCAGATTCAGCAGAAGGAAGTTTACGGGAAAGGAAGAGTGGTCAGCACGTCTACTGCTCTAGTAGCTGATGAACAACAACAACAACCACAATATCAACAACAATCTCAACAGTCAGAAAGAATGGTACAGTCTTCCAAGGTTGAAGAAAATGTGATAGTAGCAGAATTTGATCCTCCTACTACAAATGAATCAGGAGATGATTTTTATTCCTTGGAAGAACTGGAGCAATTGGAGGATGAGTCAATGGCCTGATTGTCAAGAGATTCTCAAATGTCAGATTTAAAAGGAATCCCAAGTTCAAGTACAAGTCCAACTACAACAGATTCCAGAAAGGTGGATCTTCATCCTCTAACACCAGCAGTGGTGGGTACAAAACAGAGATGGTTGATCGAAGCACCATTCGATGCTTCAACTGTAATGAGTTGGGACACTTTGCCACCGAATGCAGGAAGCCAAAACAATTTAGGAAGAACTCTTATGATTCTAATCAGAAGAGTAAATCTGAAAGGGCTTACCTGGCAAAGGGAAGAAGCTGGGATGATACTGACAGTGAAGATGAAGAAGTTGGGAATCTTGCTTTCATGGCTAGTGATGCAAATACCTCATCGTCAAGAAAAGAGGGCATTAAACAGGTACAACCGGTAGTGTGGATTCTTGACAGCGGATCGTCAAGACATATGACCGGAGATAGAGCCCTGCTATCAAATGTGGTTGAGAAAGCTGGCCCAGTGGTTACCTTTGGAAATAACATCAAAGGTTTAACGGAGGGATATGGCTGTTTGCTAGCTGGAAATGTTATCATTGAAAATGTGTATGTTGTGCAAGGACTTGAACACAATCTGCTTAGCATTAGTCAATTCTGTGACAACGGCTACAATGTTTTATTCGACAAGCTGAAGTGTCAGATTCTGCACAAGAAAAGTGAAAAACCCTCCTTGATGGGAATCCGGAAAGGAAATCTGTTCGTAGCTGACATGAACTATGGAAGCAATCCTGAAGTCAATTGTTTCTATGCAAAGGCATCGTCATATGAGAGTTGGCTATGGCACAAGAGACTTTCTCATCTCAATTTGAAAACAATGAATTCTCTTATCAAAAGAGAATTGGTCAGAGGTCTGCCTCAGCTGGAATTCTCCCCAAAAGGACTATGTGAGGCTTGCCGGAAAGGAAAGTCAAAGAAAGCAAGTCACATAGGCACTGACACATCTTCCATAACTGGTGTTCTGCAATTATTGCACATGGATTTATTTGGACCAGTTAATGTCCTTTCGATGTCAAAGAAGTGTTATTGTCTTGTGATAGTATATGACTATTCCAAGTATACGTGGGTTTTATTTCTTCACTCTAAGGATGAAACACCACAAGTTGTGATTGATCATATCAAGATGATTCAGTTAGATTCTAATGTCCCTGTTAGAGCAATAAGGTCAGATAATGAAACAGAATTCAAGAATTCACTTCTCAATGGATTCTGTACAGACAAAGGGATTACCAGACAATTTTCAGCTTCTAGAACCCCTCAGCAAAATGGAGTGGTAGAAAGGAAGAATCGTACATTGATTGAAGCTGCAAGAACGATGTTAAGTGAATCAGGTCTTCCAATGTACTTTTGGGATGAAGCTGTCAATACTGCATGTTATACTCAGAATCGAACTCTAATCAACAAAGACTTCATGAAAACTCCTTATGAGATTTTGAATGAACAGAAACCTTCTATCATATACTTTCATGTATTTGGTGCCAGATGCTTCGTGCTCAAGGATGTAGATGATCATCGTGGTAAATTCGAGGCAAAGGCATATGAGGGTATTTTTGTTGGATATGGAAGAAGATCATACAGAGTGTATATCATTGATCAACACAAAGTAACTGAAAGTGTCAATGTTACATTTGATGACACTAAACTCCCTAGTATCCAAACTGAAGATCCTTCTGAGAAACTGAAGTTTGATGATATGTCAGATTCAGAATCAGAACATGGTCAAGAACCTGAGGTTGTTGCTGGTGAAGAACCTGTTAATCATGATGATACTCAAGGTAATAGTGATGGAAACTTTGGCAACAATGGAGACACCACTGCTACTGACGGAGAATCTTCAAGTCAATATGGCAACAACTCAGGGGGAGATGCTGAAGGATCATCTAGTAGGACACAACATCCCAATGAATTTCAAGGCGAATCATCAAGATCAAATCTTTCAAGACAGACTGTTTGGAATAAAGCTCATCCTTTTGAGTTGATTATTGGTGATCCAGATGTTGGAGTCAGAACTAGACGTGCTACTCAAAATGAGTGTCTGTTCTCAGGATTTCTTTCTGAGATGGAACCTAAGAAGATTGAGGAAGCACTGACTGATCCAGATTGGGTGATTGCTATGCAAGATGAACTCAATCAGTTTGAAAGTTAACAAGTCTGGAAACTGGTACCTAGACCTACACACAAGAAAGCTGTTGGTACTAGGTGGGTATTCAGGAATAAACTAGATGAAGATGGTGTGGTTACAAGAAACAAAGCAAGACTGGTAGCTAAAGGGTATTCTCAAGCTGAAGGCATTGATTATGATGAAACCTATGCTCCAGTGGCTAGACTAGAGGCCATCAGGATATTTTTGGCATTTGTAGCATTCTCTAACTTTAAAGTTTATCAAATGGATGTCAAGAGCACCTTTCTGAATGGAAAGCTGGATGAAGAGGTATATGTAGAGCAACCTCCTGGTTTTGAAGATCCAGATCATTTGGATTTTGTCTTCTTTCTTTTCAAGGCTATCTATGGACTCAAACAGTCTCCGAGAAAATGGTATGACACTCTCTCTGAATTTCTTCTTGAAAATAGCTTTATTAGAGGTGTCATAGACAAAACTCTCTTTTCTAAAAACCATAAGAATGATACTATATTAGTCCAAGTCTATGTGGATGATATAATATTTAGGTCAACTAATGATAATCTCTGCAAGAGATTGGCTAAGTTAATGCACAACAAATTTGAAATGAGCATGTTGGGAGAGCTGAAGTTCTTTCTTGGATTACAAGTAAATCAAAGGTTAGATGGAACTTTTATTTGTCAATCCAAGTATCTCAAAGAACTCCTCAAAAAGTACAATCTTGAGGATTCTGCATCAGCAAAGACTCCGTCAACTACAGCTGTCAAGCTTGAACCATGTGAAAACTCCATTAAGGTAGATGTCACAAGCTACAGAGGTATGATTGGCTCATTACTCTATCTTACTGCAAGTAGACCAGATATTATGTATGCTACATGCTTATGTGCAAGGTTCCAAGCGGATCCTAGAGATATTCATCTCGTTGCTGTTAAACGAATTTTAAGATATCTTAAGGGAACACCAAATCTAGGTATTTGGTACCCTATAGAATCTGGTTTTAACCTTGTTGGATATACAGATTCAGATTACGCAGGAAGTGTTGTTGATAGGAAAAGCACCTCAGGGAGTTGTCAATTCCTAGGTAGCAGGCTAGTCTCATGGTACAGCAAGAAACAGCAAACAGTTTCCAACTCAACGGCCGAGGCTGAATATATTGCTGCTGGAAGCTGCTGTGCTCAGATCTTGTGGATTAGGAACCAGCTACGAGACTATGGCTCTGTATTGAACAAAATTCCTATTTTACGTGACAATACAAGTGCAATAGCCATCACCAACAACCCTGTGCAGCACTCGAGGACAAAGCACATCGACATCAGGTATCATTTTATTAGAGAGCACGTCATGAATGGTACTGTTGAACTATTTTTTGTTCCAACAGAAGAACAAATAGCAGATATTTTCACTAAACCCCTTGATGAATCCACATTTACCAAATTAGTTGGTAAATTGGGTATGTTGAATAGCTTTAGTGATTAAACTTGTGAATATCTGAAATCTGTTCTTGAGTGAATTTACAAATGAATTTTTCATAAATGAAAAATTCATTTGCAAATTTATTTTATCATTTTCCAAAATTTCCTGCTTATTTCTATGTAATTTTTATTATCGTATTTTATTTATTTACTCAACTTGTTAATTTTAATGTCTCGGAATATTTTATTTTCTCTAAAAATATTTTTCTATGAATTTTATTTGTTAAAATTCAAAAGAAATCTATTTTTGGACTGAAAATATTATTAACTCTGAAATATTTTAATTATTTTAATTATGTAAATATTTTCTGCCATATTCATTTCAGTTTTCTGTAATTGTAATATTTTCTATATTCTGTGTTTTATATGTGTGTTTTTAACAATTTTTATGTTAATTATTCAGGATATTTAAATACTTAATTTATTTTATAACTAGAATGACTATCGGTAAGACAATTGAAATTGTCAATTGTCTTGCAGAAAGTCATTCTAGTACTAATACTGTTTATTTTTAAATCAGTTTAATTTTATAACTGACCAGACAATCGGTATGACTATTGATTGTCATGCCAGTAATAAAATTAATATCAGATATATTATATTTTATCTTGTACTGGTATGACAATCGGTATGACTATCAGATTGTCATACCAGTTATATATTATTATTTGTTTTGTTTTTTGTTTTTTCAAAATTGCCTTGTATGACTATCGGTATGACAATCGGTAAGACTATCCCGAATTATCATACTGGTTGTCTACTTATAAGTTTTTTTTGTTGTTTTGTTAAGTCATTCAATCAGTTTTTGTTTTTGTTAAAAATTTCAACAGTCTTCAGTTATTTTTCTCTCTTCTCTCTCTATCTCTCATATTCGAACCAGATCAAATCTTCCTCCATTATCTTCCTTGCTCGAGTTTTTACTCAGCAAACTAAAACTTCACTCCTGTGATATATACATACAAGTATATACTTACAAAAGTGCTGCCCATTTTTTTCTTTTCTTTTACTTCAATTCGATTTTTCCCCAAAATTAGTTTATTTTTATTTTTATTTTAATTTCTTTTTTGTGTCTTTTGGCTTTTCAAATCTGCGTTTGTGAGTTAAGAATTTTAACGAAATACATTTCTGTCTAAATTTTTCGATTATAATTAATTTAATTCGAATTATTAAATTAATTTAATTAATTCGAATTTTCTTAATATTAATCTTAAAATTCTGAAAGTGTGTGTCTTATTATTATTTTTAAATGGCTCTCAATTTCCAAATTGTTTCGCATAATCTTGTTGGTTATTTTAATCCAGATAAATGTGATGTAGAAAAATTTAAGCCATGGATTAGATTTTTAAATGACCATTCGATTGTTAGCTCTGCTATTAAATCAAATGTGATTTTAAATGTTGATCTGCTAAGACTGATTTGCACAACCTCTACTGTGGCCGATGATTTTAAATCGTTTTCATTCACCGTGGCAAACACACAGTATGTGGTTGATGAAACAGTCGTCAATCAAGCTTTAAATTTTCCTATGGACAATTTCTGTAATTTGCCCTCTGAAAATGATATTTCAAACTTTTTCCATGCTATTCACTATCAGAGGGTGATCAATTTAACCAAACTTTCAAAATCCAATTTGGTGTCTGAATGGGACATTTTCTTCGATACACTTTCTAAAGTGTTTGCCAACTGCACTAAATCCAACTTTCACAACATCACTTCCACTCTGCAGTATATTGGTCTTGCGGTTGTTTTCAATCAAAGGATCAATTTTGGCAAACTACTTTTACCCATTCTCTTGAGACGTCTCACTACTGCTTTACGTGATCATTCTACAAATCGTAGGGTCTCGTGTTACTATGCTCGTTTTCTCATGCTTATAGCAGATCATCTTCTCACACCTGAGCACAAAGCCCTTTTTCCTAACTCCGCAGTAACCGAACCCCCTCCTGTAAGCAAAAAGATTTACACCCACCAAGACACAACTTTCAAATTCATGCAAGTTCCAGTACTTGTATCTGCTTTCATGGCCACTTATATTCCCTTACCTATTTTCAATCTTCCCGGTCATGAACAGCAAGCTCAACCGCCAGTGGTTCAAGTTACCCAGGCTCTTCCAACATCAGATGCTCTTCCATTACAGGTTGTAATTCCTCACTTTCACTCCATTCCTACTTCTGTTAAAAGACCCCCAGTGGTTGATAGGACTGACCATGAAGTTGTAGAACCACAGCTTCAATCCCAGGTCATAGAGCCAAACACAGAGTCACAACCTATCTCAACCTCTCCCTCACTGTCTAAAATGTTACCCAGAAGGTTAATAGGAAGTAGTGTATTGGTGGATGTGAATGAACCCTCAGCTCTGCCTCCTCCGAAGAAAAGAAGAACATTTACTGAGGCATCTGAAAGCCCATCCTTGTCCTCCCAACAGGACATGGACTTTAAAATGGCCACTGAATAGTTACTAGAAACATCCTCTCAACAGGATGAATCTATTGAAATTCGCCATAGGGCCATGACATCTTGTACTGAGTCAAGCACAATTCCATTACTCACAAGGGAACCATACATACCCGTAGATGATACTCAGGACACGGAGCGAGGAGTGCACAAAGAGTCTGTTACAGTGCCTGCCATAGTTACGGAAGAAGAGCAGTCACATGCTTCTGAGGGAAAATCTGACTCTCAGCCACCTTTAATAGAGTCATTTTCTCCCCTCCCAGATCCAACACCTCTGGCTCCCTCACGGGATTCTCCACTCACAGATTTATCTGGAGGAAGTGGAGGGCAACTCGGTCAATCTATTTCTGAAGCAATTCAGACATCTATTTCATATGAAATGATAGGTTTGACTGAGGATCGGGACTCGTAAATTCCCATTGCACCACCACTGACCTCTCTTGAAGAGGCTAGGGTGATTTTAATTACAGGTACAGAAGAACAGCAACAGGAAGACTCCTCGCGAGCAATTATATTGAGAGAAACACAAGCACGTGAGGTGAGTGAACCAAACATGAGTGAAATTCAGGTGAGAGCACACACAGACACAGACACTGAAAACCTGTTAGCTCAAATTGCTGCTTTAAAAGAAGAACTTGCTAAAAGCCAAGCTGAAGCTAAATCATTCAAAGCACAAGTGGTTGAACGGTCTTCTTCTTCCACCTCTGTCAACAATCAGCTGGCACTCATCAGGAATGATATCTCAGATCTCAAGACCACTGTCATACCAAAGCTCAATTCCATTCAGGAAACTCCAACTTTATCAGCTGATGACATTTCTAACTTCTGCTCTCTACATACAAGAATGACTTCTCTTGAAGACCTGGTTGAAATGAATCATTCACTGGACTCCTCCATATTTCTAAAGATAGAAACGGGCATGGAACATCTTACTGAAGGGATGAAACACTTGTATTTCATGATCAAGAATTCTCACTGCCCTAATGAAGAACAAAGAACTTACTTTGAAGGGCCGTCTGGTGGAGGCTCAGGCTCTGGAGGTGATGGAGGTCATGGAGGTTCTAAAGGAAAGTTAGTAGAGGATCCCTCAACTAAGGGGGAGAAGAAAGGGAGTAGTGGAAAGGGAAAAGAAAAAGATACCTCTGCTGGAGACAAAGGAAAGGCTGATGATGTCTACTACAGTGGAGAACATGATGACTTTGATATTTTTGACATTCCCACTGAACCAGTCTTGTAAGATAAAGATGGTTTATTTGAAGCCGAAGAGGAAAGTGATTTTGGAGAATGGGAAGAAGAAGCTACAGTGGATCCTATCTTTGAGAAAGAGTTTCAGCAGCAGCAGTCAGCAATGAAAAGAAAAGAAGCTGAACTCAAAAAGGTCTCCCAGATCATTGACATGAGGAAAGACATACAAAGAACAGAAACTCTTCAAAAGCAACGTCTTCATGACATTAAGGCTCAAGAAAGGAGAAGAGATGTCAGACTGAAGATTGGTGAAAAATGGGATGAAGCTAGGAGAGTACTTGATATGCCTCGGCTGAGCACTAACAATGATAGGCAGTTCCTACATCTTCTTGACAAGCTGGAAATCTCAAATTCTAACAATGACATGTACATGAATGCTATCAAGACTGAAGTCTCAAGGATCTCAGCTGCTTTTGACAGATCCCTAAATGAGATGAGCATTTTTGTATATTGTCAGAGTGAAGGATCTTTCAAGGTGTCACTTCATCTGTTTGGGAATCGTTCTTTGTCAGAGATTTGGGTTCTTCTCAACAAAGTAAAAGGAAGCTCAGAATTGAATGAAGTTCTTCGAGAAAGGCTTAAAGAGTTTGCCAGCAGGGCTAGTCCTTAAGTGATCAACAATCCTCATCAGGTGAGATTCTTTAAGTCTGATTGTCTTCAAATCTGTCAGCTAGATGTACAATCTCTTAAAGACTACTCAGCTAAGCATCTGGTCTGGATGGAACATCATTTAAGAACTGCTGGATACTCATCCATTTTGAAGACTCAAGCTGCTGATTTGATTCAAGCTTATTATGAAAAGAATATTAAAAGGTACAATCAGTTCAAGAATAAGCTGAAGTCAGTTGGAGTTCAACCAGTCAGACCAGTAAGCTTCACTTCAGAAAAGGATCGTGTCTTTGACAAGGAGTTGCTTCAAGATTTAGAAGAAGGTGAAGTCAGAAGAGAAGACAACTGAAGTCAATTATCTCAAAACTCAATGTAATATGATTAGAGCTTTATGAATCAAGATAGACTAATGTAGTTATATGTTCAGGCTAGAGGAACATCTATCTTGTATTCACTTGTAAATTTCTTTTGGAATCTGGAAAATGTTAAATATAATCCAGAACTTTTCTGCTATTTACTTTGCATTACTGTTTATATCTTTTTCTTATTTGTTAGTTGAGTTATCCTCTAGGTATTTATTGTTATTGTCTAATAAACAAATAGGGGGAGATTGAAAGGCATATGTTAAGCCTATTTGTTTATTCGAGGATTTAACTCAACTCAAATAAGAATGTAATAAGTAAATAGTGGATCTATCGTCGGAGAGATCTCACAAAGTAACATCTGTCAAAAGGTTAAGAAACATTGTTCATCTACAGACTTGAAGATTCACTGGAAGAAGCTCAAGTAATTGATCAAGCCTCAGTGATATAAATCAAGATTGTAGATTTAACCAAGTGACAGAGATCTCGTCAGGGTATCAATTAATTACAGGAATTTAATCTGAAGAAAATCAAGACTTGGAGAAACATCACAGAAGTTAGTCATTCATGAACCAGACAGTACATCGAGTGTCAACATTCAAGTGGTGAAATGGATTCAGTGATTTTCAGAAGATTGTCAGAAGAATGGTTGCTGTTCAAGAGTAGTATTAATTCTCTATTAATTAATTAAGTCATTTAATTTAATTAAGAAAATAAATTAAATCTGCAAAGATTAATTTATTGATTAATTGAATTAATTGGTTAATTAATTCTGAATTAATATTATGCATTTTTCAGAAATGATTTTGGATTTATATTCAAAAAGAAAATCAGCAAAATAGATTTGAACTGGTATGACATGTGGATTGTCATACTGAAAGTCCTACCAAGTCTTTCTGGATAGTTCTACCAAGTCATTCTATTGTCCTGCCGATAGTCTTTCCAAGTCAAGTAATTGTCCTACCGAAAGTTCTACCAGTTCAAAGGATTGTCTTGCTAGTTCATTTTGGATTGTCTTGCCGAATGTCATGCTGATTCAATTCGAGTGATCTGTTTACTTAAACAAACAGAAGCAGATCATTTTGTCAACACAATTGAATACACAGCCAACCACTGAAGATCACAAAACAAACAGAAGCAGAGAAATTATGGTAAAATTCTCAGAGCATTTATTTCTAGCAGTTATTGTTAAATCCAATCCACTAGAAATTCTTTTGTTGTTCTTGTGTAACTATCTAGCGGATCAAAATCCCTAGAACTTAATCTCAAATCGCTTTTAGCATTTGATTCTAATTATTGCAAAAATAGAAAAAGTTCATGTCGAATTTATTCTAAATTTGTGATAATTAATTTGAGATTAATTCCTTGTAATAGATACCGTTGTTGTAACACATTTCAAGTTTAATAAAAGTTTTATTTAACTTGAATTTTGTTTCAATTTTTATTCCGCATTTTATTCGATTAAACTGTATAGTTTGTATTCAACCCCCCTTCTACAAACATATTGGGACCTAACATCAACCTTCTGAATCTGCAACTCCAGTGTTTCCTCCCTCCTATCCTGCTCAGGCCCGGACATTCAACATGAACATCAAGGATGTTGTTCAGTGTTCTGAAGTTGTGGCAGGTACGCTTTCTGTCAACAACATCAATGCTAAAGTGCTATTTGATTCCGGAGCTACTAGATCTTTCATATCTGAATCTTTTATTGGCAAGTTGAATTGTGAAATTGAACTGTTAGTTGAACCTTTATCTATCATTTTGGCTAATCAAGAATGAGTATCTGTTAAAGATGTTTGCCCTCGGTGTAAAGTAGAGATTTCAGGCTATAGTATCCCTGCTTCCCTCATACCTTTCCAATTAGGAGAATTTGACGTTATATTAGGAATGGATTGGTTAGTAGAGCATGATGCTCAGATAGATTGTAAGAAGAAGAAAGTGATTTTTTAATTCCCCTCAAGGAAAGAGAGTAGAGTTTAAAGGGCGGAAGCAAGTTAAGACGTTTTTGACAATGATTCAAGCTAAAAGAATGTTAAGACAAGGGTGTGAAGGGTATTTGGCTCACGTAATTGATAGATCTAAGGAGACGCCAAATATAGGAAGTATTCTGATAGGTAGCGAATTTCCTGATGTATTTTCTGACGAACTTCCTGGATTGCCGCCTGATCGTCAAATCGAATTTTCTATCGACTTAGCGCCCGGCGTGGAACCGGTATCGAAGGCACTTTATCATATGGCACCAGCAGAAATAAAGGAATTGGCCAAGCAATTACAAGAGCTATTGGATAAAGGAGTTATAAGGCCGAGTGTATCTCCATGGGGTGCTCTAGTTTTGTTTGTGAATAAGGATGGAAGTATGAGATTGTGCATTGACTATAGAGAGTTGAACAAATTGACCATTAAGAATAGGTATCTGTTACCTCGTATTGATGACTTGTTTGACCAACTTAAAGGGGCGACTTATTTCTCAAAGATTGACTTGCGATCGGGATATCATCAGCTGAAGATTAAGCCGGAAGATATACCAAAGACTGCTTTCAGAACCAGATACGGACATTATGAGTTTCTAGTTATGGCATTCGGATTGACAAATACGTCAGCCGCCTTTATGGATTTGATGAATCGAGTATTCAAGGAGTACTTGGATAAGTTTGTCATTGTGTTTATCGATGACATTTTAATATACTCAAAGACCGAGGAAGAACATGCTGAACATCTGAGAATAGCTTTGGAGACTTTAAGAAAGGAGAAGTTATATGCAAAATTTTCAAAGTGTGAATTTTGGTTGCGAGAAGTTCAGTTTCTAGGACACGTTGTCAGTAGGGAAGGGATTCGAGTTCATCCAGCGAAGATAGATGTTGTAATGAACTGTGAGAGGCCGAAGACCCCAACTGAAGTTAGAAGTTTCATGAGATTGGCCGGATACTATCGAAGATTTGTGAAGGATTTTTCTAAGATTACGGTACCATTGACAAAATTGACCCGAAAGAATGAGAAGTTTGAATTGACGGAGAAATGTGAAAGGAGTTTTCAAGAATTAAAGCAAAAGTTGGTTACTGCTCCAGTTTTAGCTCTTCCAGATGATAAAGGAGATTTTGTGATATTCAGTGATGCGTCACACAAAGGATTGGGCTGTGTTTTAATGCAACACGGGAAGGTGATAGCCTACGCGTCAAGACAACTTAAGCCTCACGAACAAAGGTACCCAACTCACGACTTGGAACTGGATGTAATTGTATTTGCCTTAAAGCTGTGGAGACATTATCTATATGGAGAGAATTATGAGATATATATGGATCACAAGAGCCTGAAGTATATTTTCACTCAGAAGGAATTAAATATGAGGCAATGAAGACGGTTGAAGTTGATTAAGGACTACGATTGTACAATCAATTATCATCCCGGAAAAGCGAACGTAGTAGCGGATGCTTTAAGTCGCAAGGAGAGACTAAATATGTTGACTTTGGCCCAAGAGTTATCAAAGGAATTTGAGAAGATGAAAATTGAAATTCGAGCTCCAAGTACACCAACTGAAATGATCTGTGCGATGACTTTTCAATCAGAGTTGTTAGAAAGGATTAGGAATTGTGAAGAAGAAGTGATGAATCAAAAGATGAATGAGTTGACCGGAGAAGAGATTTGCACTCAAAAAGACAACCAAGGAATTCTAAGATTCTCATCAAGAATTTAGATACCAAATATGGAAGAATTGAAGAACGAGATTTTGAAGAATGCTCACAACTCAGAATTTTTTATTCACCCGGGAAGCACAAAAATGTACCATAATTTGAAACAGAACTTTTGGTGGCCCGATATGAAGAAGGAGATTGCTCAATGGATTAGTAGATGCTACACTTGTCAAAGGGTAAAATCCGAACATCAGAAACCGAGTGGACTAATTCAGCCCTTAGAAATACCTGAATGGAAGTGGGAGCACATTGCAATGGACTTTATAGTTGGATTACCAAAGACAAAATCTAATCATGACGCTATTTGGGTAATAATCGATCGATTGACTAAGTCAGCTCATTTTCTACCGATTAACGAGAGATTCTCAATGGACAAGTTGATTCATATGTATCTTAAGGAAATTGTTACTCGCCATGGAGTTCCAGTATCTATCGTGTCGGATAGAGACCCTCGTTTCAACTCTAGATTTTGGAAGCAATTCCAAAAACATTTGGGAACTCGACTCAGGATGAGAACTACCTATCACCCACAGACGGATGGATAAAGTGAGCGCACGATCCATACCATAGACGACATGTTGAGATCTTGTGCCTTAGACTTTAAAGGAAATTGGGACGATCACCTACCTTTAGTAGAGTTTTCGTATAACAATAGCTTTCATGCCACTATTGAAATGCCCCCGTACGAAGCTCTTATGGAAGAAAGTGTAGATCACCCATATGTTGGGATGAAGTCGGAGAGCGAAAGGTAATTGGCCCCAAACTGATTCAGCAAATGAAATAAGAGGTGAATTTAATTCGAAATTGATTGGTCGCAGCTCAGTATAGACAACGAAAGTATGCTGATCCACGCAAAAGGAATGTAGAGTATGAAATAGGAGAAACCGTTCTGTTGAAAGTATCGCCCTGGAAAGGGATAATTAGATTTGGAAAGAAAGGAAAGTTGAGTCCAAGATTTATCGGACCTTTTGAGATTTTGGGTAAAGTTGGAAGAGTGGCGTACGAGTTGGCCTTACCGCCTCAAATGTAGCACCTTCACAAGTTTTTCACGTATCACTGCTTAAGAAGTTCAACCCCGATACCAAATGTATCATAGAGAATAAACTAGTGGAGATTGAGCCAGATTTATCTTATGTCGAGCAACCTGTTAGTATTCTAGATAGAAAGGATAAAGTGTTAAGAAATAAGATAGTTCCTTTAGTTAAAGTTTTGTGGAGGAATTCCAAAGTTGAAGAGTCAACATGGGAATTAGAAAGTGATATGATAGATAAGTATCCTCATCTGTTTTCTTAGATTCTAGGGACAGAATCCTTAAAGGGGGAAAGTTGTAACGACTGTAAATTTTATGATGTTATAAAATCTGTGATGTGGCATTACTGTGCAGTATTGTGAGTACATAAGTTTCTAAATGTTGCTTTCCAGCGATTATGTGAATTAAGTAAATAAGAATATATTTTCTTTCGTGACGATTCGAATCTTCGTACAAATATTTGGATATGGAAATTCTGTGCTAATATGATTAGATAAATTGGTATAATGCTAGATTATATTTTTTTACAACTTTATTTGCTTTAAAATCTAATTAAATTTTATTTTTATGTGGCTTGTTATAGAAGTATTATTATAAAGAAAATTCTTTTAAAAAAATTATTTTTATTCAAATTTCTTGAAGATACTCTTATAAAATTTCTAAAATCTTAAAGTAATTTATGGTATAATTTTTGTGATTTATGAAAGTGTACTTTATTTATTAAAATTTATTCTTTTTAAGCATACTTTTAATTCTAGAAAAATGATTACTAGATTACTAATGTACCCTTGCATGCAAAATCCCTTATAATAGAGACCAAGGATAGGACCGTCATTTCCAACCCCACTAACTCACTTTAACCAAGCAAAGTACTCATCTACCCTTGCATACAAAATGTCTTAAGCTTGTAGGAAGGGTATATAGGTCATTTCTCAATTCCACTACCACTTTAACAAATCAAAAACCAAAAACACAAGCTACTCTCTCATTTTTGCACACCCACTTCACTCCCTCCCCTCCCCCTTCTCTCCCTCTCGGCCGAAGCCACCCCCTCCCTCTTCTTTTATATTTTTTTTATTTTCTCAAACACTTTGATCAAGGAGCTAATTCACTCATATTCCCACATTTATACTTGAAAATTTTGGCTCATAAAAGGTATGTTTTATTATGTGTTGATGTGTTCTTGTAGCCAAGATTTAGGCCTTGAATTCTCATGGATTTAAGGACTAAAATCATAAGGGATTAAAGATATGGACTTGATATGATCTTGGAGAAGTATTTTTACTTCAACTTTCTAAGTCATAATCTTGTTCATAGCATTTGGCAATGATTTATTAAAAGAGCCGAATGTATATGGATTGTTCTGTAGAAATCTCTATGAAAATGACTTTGCATGTTACTTATAAAACGTTTTTGCTTCTAAAAATGATGAATTATAATGTTTAAACTCTTGATTGCTATGTATTTATTCAATTATATTAAGTTTTAAGACTTGCATGTTAGTTATAGCCCTTGCATATTGAAATTTACCCTTGCATGTTGATTTACAAGTGATTTTAGAATAGGAAACCATACTTGTTTGTTTTGAGCCTTGATACCTTATTTTTATGAGGTGCATGCCATGTGTTAAAATGATAGTTTAATTATGTCTTGATTAAAAGAGATTAAAATCAGTAGGTGTCATGATGTTTTCATGCATGTGTAATTCAAATTTTTGCTCTAAAATGACTAAGTGATGGCTTGTCTTGTGAGGTGTTACATTGCTTGTCCTTATAATTGATTGCATGCTAAATAAAATTGTAAATCAACCTTGTGCACTATAGATCAGTAGGTGTTAGCATGATATTAGGTTTGGTTGTTGGTTTGTTCATTGGTTTTGATGGTTAAGAAAGGAGTTAAGGTAGAAGGGATGCATTAGTCCTATTTGGACAGATTTTAGCACTAGAAGTTTATGTCATTTTAGGTATGCATTTGTGAGGCCTTGTTAGGCCCAAGTTCAGTGGAGTTAGGAATTGGTATGTACTTGAGTCCAGAAGCTTTATATTGGGTAAAATCATGCATTTAGTTAGGTGCACAAGCACAAAATCGAGACGAACTCAAAACAGGGCAGATTTGGTACAAGTCCATATTTGACCCATTATAACTATGTTTTAGGATAGGCATTCATTGGGACTTGGTTTATAATAGTATAAAGAAGTCCTAGCAAGCTTAAAAAGTCATTAAAATCAGTAATTGAATAATTTAAGTGAGTTATAAGTTGGTAAAAATAAGGAAGTTTGGAAATCAGGGAAGGCAGATTTATATCAACTTCCACTTGAGGCCTAGGGAGGCCCAAGTAAGGTTTTTGAGTCATTACAACTTTAAGGGTTAGTTTAGAGTCTTTGGAACCTCAGAGAGTTGGTTTGGAGTGAAGGCCCAAGGTGGAGATACCCCATTTCCACCAAAACACCTGAGAGTCACCATAAGAGTTATATTAGGAAGCCTATGAGGAATGCATTGTGTTTAAGTGCCTTATGAGTGAGGCCTTGATGCCAAGTCAAGTTTGGGAGTTGCATTATATCATAAGAGTCTGTATAAACCACAATTAAGTAAAGGCCCAAGGTAGAAAATTATGTTTGTGTCGAGGCACACAAGTGGTGCCGAGGCATGCATCCGGGAAGAGTTTAGAGTATGCATTAGTTTTATGAGTCTTGTGAGGTGAGGCACAAGTGTGCCTTACTGAATTTAGATTATGTTGAGGTGTGTAAAGGAGGATTAAGAGTAATAGTCTTGTTAATTATTTGTTAAAGAGGATAATTGCTTGAGTGATTAGGATCTAAGTGTACTATTACCACGCCTTTTCTTGTTATGTGTTATGTGAAGCATATATTACTTGAAATTAAGTATGTTAAGTATATTTATATATATATATGTATGTATATGTATATATAGTATATGGGAAAGGGTAGTTAGCATGAGTTGTGACAAGGATACTATTTATTATAGGTTCAAGTAGGAGGCCAAGAAAGGAGCCCATAGACGATTCCATTCAAGTACTCAGTAAGAGTAGTTCAGGCAAGTGAACTCTCAACTTATCTTTATAATTTTGTTTCTTGTGATTGAACACCCTGTGAATGTATGACTATCATTTAATAACATTGATTAGTCCCTGACATCACTCAATAATTGGATCTTGAACTTAGTTAATCGCTTCCATACTTGAATTGACCCCTTTTTCCTCACATATTACCTCGTATCTCTGCGAATACCCCCTACAAATAGTTCCTTAATATATCCAGTGGAACCTAAAACCCTCATACATTAGATACATTTCCGTTGGAAATCCAAACGCTATTATCATCCTCTTATTTAAACTTTATCATTACCAACCCCTTGTTATATTATCCTTGATCAAGAACCCCTCTTAAATTGAAATGAGTTATTAAAAAGGAATTGAATGATATGATAAGACTGAGGTGCTAGTCACTGTTAAAGTTTTAAAACCTCAGTAGCAGGGAGCCTGATGGTTTTATATGGCCAATGTGTGCCGAGGTTCCTCAATGATAGTGAATCACTTGCTCATAGCGCTGTGTGATTTCAATTCCATTAACTTATTAAAATCTTGAACTTTACTTGAAAAAATTATATTTTTGATTTACCTTCTTTACTGTTTTATTGAGCATATGATAAACTGTTGTACCCTATTATTTACTTGCTGAGCGTTTTACTCATTAATATTGTTATTGATGTTATCCCTTCAGTTAAGCCCGATGATGCCTCGTTTCAAACAGACCGCACGTAAGAATTGTGGTGGTTCAGGGTATGCCTACCGTCACATGTTGGAGCAGGTAGGGAACTAGTTGTTCCCTAATTTTTAGAGAACTTTTGGGAATTTAAAATTGGTAGATGTATTTGACTTTGGATATTAGACTTTTGTATTATTAGTTGTTTAGATGTTGTTCAAACTCTTACATGTGGATTCGGGGACTTGGATTTATGGTTCTGTAATATTAATTAACTAGTTATAGTCCTTTACTGCCTTGTTTATCTCTATTACTATTATTGCTAGTTAGTATTAGTGGGTCTATCACACTTACCCTTGCATCCTTGGCAATAGATGAGATGTCTTCAGCTGTGTACTCACCTTTCTCCTTTGGTATGGTCTTTGCTGGTTGATCAGCAACTACAACAGAGAGCTTGGTTGGCTTATGTGGTCCTTCATTAATTATGTCAAGGTATTCTGGATCTGTAGCTTCCAGAAACATAGCCATCTTCAATTTCCATATGGGATACTCAGAAGGTCTCAGTATGGGAACCCTAATAGTCTCATATCGACTGTGGGTTCTTCAGTTTTGGTGGGCTTGGTTGGAGTTTTTGCTTCTGCAGACATGATTGTTTGGATCTCTACTGTATGTGTGTCAACAGATAAGCTCTGATACCAATTGTTAGGTCACACAACAGTGTAAAGGGGGTTGAATACAATGTTAATACAATCAAATCAATTTAACACAAGTGTGTAACAAAGATCAAGTATATTGAATAAACTCTGTTACAATAAGAACTATTGTTCTCTCTCAGTGATGAACAAATATAACTAAGAGCTGCTAGGTTACAATGTATAATCTTCTCGATAATGATAACACATATAGTGTAAACCCTAAGTCTGTGTTTATATAGTACACATTTAAAAGATAACTTCTAATTGATATGGAATATAATTCTATCTCCTAAAATATATCAATCAGATATCTTCTACAAGTCTTCCAGTCTTATAACTCTTTTCATGCATATCTTCTTTTGTATTAGTCTCGATCTTCTACTGTAAATCAGGTTCCTTCCTTATATGAAAATCTTCCCGCACATAAGTTCTGATATGACCTTAAGTTCTGATATTAAGTTCAGACTTCCAGTAAGTCCTGATATGTCAGGTTTGTTAAGATCTGAAAACTAAACATGAATCATATTAGACATGACATCTCAAATATATCTAACACGTACTGAACCAATGTCTCAAGTCTCACAGTCATCTGCTCCTTAGGATTTCCTTCATAGTTTTGGCTGTCCGGATACACATTCTTCAATCGCTCTAACATTTGATCGTACTTGTCCTGAAGCCTGTCGAACTCATGCCTCAACTCAGCATACACAGAGATAGCAATTATGTCAGACGGTTTAGAAGATGACGAGGAATACGCCATTTGCTGCCAAACAATGCATATATATATAAGAGAATTAGTAGCGAACGACTCGAATATCCTATACCTACACTCTCGTATAATATTCTATAAACCTATATACATATATAACCTATTTGGGCTATCTAGGGACTCTAAATCGTAGATCCGATAACAAAACCTGTCATGCCCCAAACATTTACAAAAGATAATATACGAGTAATTATATTAGTTAACAAAAGGAAGTAAATACATCTGAATCCAAGATCTTACAGTTTAGGGTTTGGAACAGCCCAACACTATTAACTAACACAACCTAATTTCTACATTGAGTCCTCACACACAAAATCACTAACTACACGAGCTCGAACATACGAATCGGCATCACAAGTCTTACGCGCTGTCTGCTTGAATCTAACTATATTTGTTAGCTGTAATATTAGGGTAAGCAAGTAGTGAGCCAAATGCTCAACAAGCACTATAATATACATAAACAAGAATAAAACATTAACAATGGAATTGAAAGATTCAATAATATAGTATCAAGAGATAAACTTTCAGGGTGATGGCATCTTTTCTTGTAATAAAACCATTCAAAACCATTTCCTTATCAAAAAACCATTTTATGACGCTACGGATTACAGCCGGTGATCATCCACGAAGTAATCCCGAACTTCGCTGGGTTCTAGAACATTAATGGGATCCCTAGGAAACCTTTAAGCCTATAAATTAAGAGCTGAAAGGACTTGCGTCTCAGTCCAGATCCACTATTTAAAGAAAGTATTTGTCCCCCTTTGGGACTGAAAATCCACTTTTTAACTTTTTATTTTAAAAACTGATGCCAAGTGACGGTTAATTTCTTAAATAGTGAGCACCTTTATCAAGGGTTCGAGATCAACTTTGAAGCACAGGGAATAGGTCCACTAAATTTCAAGTCATGATCAACTAGACTATACTTTATCACGGGAATTGCAAGGTTTCTATTCACAAGGAATTTGACAATGAGATTTAGCAGGGTTATCGGATAGTATGAAGGAACTAAGTCAAACTAGGTCCAAGGTAATGGTTCCAGATAAGATATAGGTATTGAAATATAAAGAAGGTGAGCATCAGTTCAAAGTATAATAGGGTATCCTGTTTTAGGGGTAAGAATAGGGTTATCAAGCAATCATAAATGAATTTTAAGGGATAGCTGACTTTTAGGTATCAAGATAAGGTTACTGAGTATAACTTGCACAGGGTTCCACATCATAATTACTTGGTATATTAGCATTGTATGACTTTTGAATTACTTGCATAGAAATCTCCAAGAAAAGTTAAACTAGTTGCAATAGATACTTGAGGGTTCATGACATTTGCATATAATACGAAAGATAGATTTGAAACCACTTGGATCATATATATCAAGGTGAATTAGAATACTCGCATCATATATAAAAGCTGGGCTAACACTATTTTGCAGTATAAACAAAAAGGTAGGTAGAAACACTTGCCTCGAGAAAAGCTTGACTTGACTGGCAGGTGGGAGCAACTAGAGCTTCACTCGACTTTAATGGAAAGTTTACCCTCGTCTCGAGAGCCTACACAAAATAATAATATCCTCATTATAATATATACTCACTAACTCAACCTAATTATAAACCGAAATTATGCACATTGGTACTTAGGCGTATATTCACATAAACGCTTATAATTACCTTATAAGCATAATAGTTCACATAGCCACTCATGTTCATATAGCACATTTAAGTACATAATAATATATCCATACACACTATATTACATCACTAGGCTTGCATGATCTCACTCCACTTACTCAAGTCACTTAGTTATGTTAAACTAGCCAAAACTCTTAATATTGTCCTCATAACTCGAAGTGTCTTTTCTAAACTATCAAGTTCTTCTGGACCCTGACTTAGGCCTTACACTCTACTGACCTCATAATATCTTACAACTATGGTGGTCAACCTAGGCCTCACTCATAAGTTCCCTAAAACTAAAGGTTAAGTGATTTTGCTCATTATAGTGATTTTAGGGTGACATCAATGGGTTTATGAGTATAATTGACACACTTACACTTCAAATTTACCTCTCAAAATTCTACACTAGACACTTCTGACCATAAGGCAACTCTCAAACTTGGTTAACTCAAGGGCCTAGCATGGGTCTACCTGGGCCTAAGCTTAAAGTCCAATGTTCCCCTGTTTTCTGGACTGAAAAGTGTCCTATTTTGCACTAACTTATGACACATGATTCTAACTCAATTCCTATGAACTATGGACGTAAAAACTCCTCTTACACTCCCTCTAACTAGGGCTAACCAAGGCCTAGGGAGGGACTACCCATGACATGGTCAAAACTCCTCATTTCTAAGTTGCAACAAAACTGTCCCTTGCTGGACAAATTCTAAATTTTGGTGTGTGCACCTCACTAAATGGTTGAGTTTCTCTAATTTGTGACTTCTAGAATCAATTATACCCCAAGTATTAACTCCCCATGGCTTGGGCCTAACAATGCCTAAGAAATTCCCATTCAAAATCCACACAAAACTCACATATAAATTTGGAAAAATGTTCAGGATTCTATCCTAGCCTTTCCACCTTAACTCCCACTTTAAAACCACGAATTAAACCTAAACCAAGGAAAATTTACTCAGAAGATGATCACTAAATCAAGTTCGACTAAACAAGAGGGTTATTAGCTCATTAATTCGACTTAAAATACTTAACTACTTCAAAAGATCATGCACATTACCTTTTAATAACTAAGATCAAGCATAATATCAAGGAAACAATTCATTTTAAGCACATATAAGGTCGAATTTAACACAAACTAAGCATGCATGTACATTTTCGAAAAGAAAAGCATATATAACATGATTATACTTGAAAATAATGCTCTATCTCTAACATGCAAAGTAGAATATGACTTTACAACTAGAGTTATGTAGCATACAAAGGTTTTAAAAGTATTCATGGAAACACTTAGTTTATGCACATAAAAAGTATATCTCATAGAGAACTCTTTAATCCACATGAATTAAGAGTTTCTCTTTGGAGATCACATAAAATCAAGACATGCCAGCATTAAACTTCATCTCCTAGGCATGGAACTTCTTGTAAAGTGTATATTATATGAATGGGTAATGGAATTACACAAGAATGGCAAGGATTTGATGAAGAAAAATTGAAGGGAATGGGGAAGGGGCTTCGGCCGAATGAAGAAAAAGAGAGGGGGGAGAGAAAATTTGAGAGTGAAAATGATGAGCTTGAGTGGAGTGTGGTTTTGGGTTAACTCCTTTCTTTATGGTTATCATGCACTAATTCAATTATAGAATTTAGAATGTACTAAAGTGCCCTTCTCCAATAACCAAGAGAAAGTGCATGCAAGGGTAGTTTAGTCTTTTGATGGATAGAAGAAGGTTAGTGGGGGTATGAATTGTCTCTTATGCCCTTTAAATTAAATCGGAGGGTATTTGCATGCATGGGCAACTAAGTAATTTGCAATTTAAAAATCAACTAATTTATATAAAACATTTTTTATAAATATAAATGCACCTCCATAAATCACAAAATAAATATCATAAAATAGCTTATAATTTTAGAAATTTAATGATATAAAATTTGAAAGTTTATTGTTAAAAGATTTTTAAAAATTGATTTTTCATATAAAATGAAGTACTTTTGATTATCATTTAAAAATACTAAATGATAAGATTTTCTTTTCACAAAAATTTTATATAAACTAACACATTAAACACTTAGTTTATAGGCACTCGGTCATATAGATCATCTACATTTATAACTCCACACAATTTAAATTTTAATTATAAACACACAATTATATATTGATAGGGTTTATAAATACCGGTCGTAACAACTACTAGTTGATATACAGAATAGGGTGACTAATTATAAATATAAGATGTCTTGTAATTCTGTATAAATGAAGTGGAGTCAAGTTAAATAAAAGGCTCCCGACGGATGGTTCACAACGGCTCCCGAAGGATGGTCAACAAAAGCACCCGACGGATGATCAACAATATCCCGACGGATGTTCTAATTCAAATATCTGTTGACAGTGACAACATAGTCACATGCGTTGGGTGTTTGTAAATAGAATGCGGAAGCCTAATTGCAGGTGTTAGAGAACAAAGAAGCATTACCATTTCTATGCAATTGTGAAGACATTCAAAGATACTGAAATGAGTAATGAAGCAGCATGATTTTAGACTAGATAAAATTTGTTTTATTGTCTTGTCTTATTAGTCATGTAACTTGGTGATATATAAACCAAGTGTAGCAAGTAGAACAATTAAATAAGCAAACTTATTTTCAGACAAACATATCAAGCTATATTATGTAAGCATTTCTCTGTAGTTTTGTTTGTTCAACTTGTAAAGCAGTTGTGAGCTATTCAAAGCTTCACAGAGTTCTCATTTGATATATATATATATGGTGGATAATTTCAAATCCACCAGAAAGTTTTAAAAGCTTGTGTTTTTATTACTGTCATATATTATCAAGTTAGAATATTCTTAAATTTGGAAAAGGTATCCAGAATTATATTCAACCCCCCTTCTATAAATCTTGTTGTTTTGTTAGGGAATAAAAATCGGTATCAGAGCAAGCTC
Source organism: Apium graveolens (assembly GCF_009905375.1). Classification (NCBI taxonomy): domain Eukaryota; kingdom Viridiplantae; phylum Streptophyta; class Magnoliopsida; order Apiales; family Apiaceae; genus Apium; species Apium graveolens. Next base: position 95,908,148 of record NC_133651.1, read on the forward strand.
TTGAAGAACAAAGAGTATAAAGATCACAACAAACAACAAGATGAACAAGAAGGATGATGGAGTTAAAGTTCCATTTCTGGACAAGAACAACTATCACCACTAGAAGGTGAAGATGCATCTACACCTTCTTTTGCAAGATGAGGCCTATGTAGACTGCATAGAAAGAGGTCCTCATGTACCTATGAGAGCTCCAACTGGAAATGAACCATCTGTTCTAAAACCTAGGCATGAATGGTCAGATCCTGATATTGAGCAAGTCAGGAAAGATAAGAAGGGCATGAACATATTATTCAATGGTGTTGATGGTGATATGTTTGATAACATCATTAACTGTAAAACATCCAAAGAGGTTTGGGACACAATACAAATCATTTGTGATGGTACTGAGCAAGTAAGGGAAAACAAGATGCAGCTCCTAATTCAGCAATATGAGCACTTCCACAGTGAAGATAGTGAGTCACTCACTGATATTTTCAGTAGATTTCAAAAACTACTGAATGCTCTAAAACTGCATGGAAGGGTCTATCAAACAAAATACTCTAACCTCAAATTCCTTAGATCTCTCCCAAAAGAGTGGAAGCCAATGACAGTCTCATTGAGAAATTCTCAGGATTACAAGGAGTTTACCTTAGAGAGACTGTATGGCATCCTGAAAACTTATGAGCTTGAAATAGAGCAAGATGAAAGGATGGAGAAAGGAAGCAAGGAAGGAGGGTCCATAGTACTAATTGCTGAGTTAGAGAAGGAGAAAGAGATGAAGGTAGAAGCTGTTGAATCTACATCAAATTTCTGTGAAAGCAAGGGAAAGGGCTGGCAGCTGAAAATAAAGAACAGTTGAGTCAAGATGACATGGATGATATAGATGAGCATTTAACATTTTTATCCAGAAGATTTTCCAAGCTCAAGTTCAAGAAGAACTTTAGAGCTGCTAAGCCAAATAGAAACATGGTGGATAAATCCAAATTCAAGTGTTTCAAATGTGGCTTAGCCGGTTATTTTGTTAATAAGTGTAGAAAGTCTGATTCTAGCAAAAAGAAGTTTGAGCCTGTTAATTATAAGCAAAAATACTTTGAGTTGCTCAAACAAAAGGAAAGGGCTTTCATTACCCAGGAGAATGACTGGGCTGCAGATGGATTGGATGAAGATGAAGAAACTAGCTACGTCAATCTAGCCCTAATGGCCAAGTCAGATGAAACAGAGACAAATTCATCAAGCAATCAGGTAATCACAACTAACCTAGCTCATCTAACTAAGGATAAGTGTAATGATGCAATAATTGACATGTCTATTGAATTATACCATCTGCGTGTTACACTCAAGTCCCTCACTAAGGAAAATGCTAAAATTAAAGAAAACAATTTGTTTTTAAGTGAGAGGAATATTGTGCTAGAGTCTCAATTTATTGAATTTGAAAAATTGAGGATTGAATGCAAGATTGTTAAAGATGAACTAACTGAGTCCTTAAAGAAAGAGGAGATTTTAAGAAAGCAGCATGAACGAGAACATGAAGTAATTAAAGCATGGAAAACATCTAGAGATGTTCATGCTCAGATTACTAAAGTTCAAGGTATGGAATACTTTTGTGATGCATCCTGGAAAAAGAGTAAAGAGAAACTGGAATCTAATCTGAAAGAAGGTAATTTGAATGATGTTCAGTCGATGGATGATGAGGAACATTCATCGGATGAGAAACATGATCATCCGTCGAGTCAAACAAAGTCAGTTAGAAAATCTTAGTTAATCAAGCTTAATGAGAAGTATGGATCAGTTTCTAAGAACTTTATTCCAGGAGAATCTAGTCAAGTTAGAAAAGAAAAGATAGCTAATGTTGGTCATATGTCTTTTAAGCAATTGAATGACAGACTTGAAAAGATTGAGGTTAAAACAGAAGCTAAAAGGAAAAACAATAGAAATGAGAAGGTAGGGATTAACAAGCATAACAACTACACACCTGATAAATATGCTCCAAGAAAAATCTGTGTTAAGTGTGGTAGTGTTAATCACTTGCCTGTTAATTTCAAGATTGCTATGCCTACTTTCATGACTATACCTTCCTCTTTTCCCAACATGAATGCCATGTCTGTAATGCCTATGAATGCTATATCTGCTCATAATATGAATGCACAATTTGCTAATATGTCATTTGCACCTAATCCTTATTATACTGCATTTAGTATGCCACAAATGCCATTTAGCATGCCATACTGGAATAACATGTTTGCAAATAGCATGCATTTTCATGTAAACCAAAATGTGCATGATAATTTTGTTTCAATGACTGGATTCAAAGGTCCAACTCAAATGACTGAGGATGAATCTGAGAATCCTAAGTCAAATGAGATCAAACCTAAGAAACCAAAGAAAAAGGCTAATAAGGAAGTACCCAAGGAAACTTGGGTACCAAAATCAACTTGATTTGATTTTGATCTGTGCAGGGAAATAGAAAGAATCTTTGGTATCTGGATAGTGGTTGCTCAAGGCACATGACTGGAGATTCTACCCTGCTCACCGAGTTCAAGGAAAGAGCTAGCCCAAGTATTACTTTTAGAGATGACAACTAGGGTTATACTGTGGGATATGGCTTGATTTCAAAGGATAATGTCATCATTGAGGAGGTTTCCCTAGTGGATGGACTCCAACACAATCTGTTGAGTATCAGCCAGCTTTGTGATAAGGGCAACTCAATCACCTTCAACTCTGAAGCCAGTGTTGTGACAAACAAGAAAAACAACAAAGTGGTTCTTACTGGAGTAAGAAAAGGAAATGTGCATCTAGATGACTTCAACTCAACAAATGCAGAATCTGTAACTTGCTTCCTCGGTAAAGCAAGTCAAGATGAAAGTTAGCTATGGGACAAGAAGCTGTCCCATCTAAACTTCAAGACCATGAAAGAGCTAGTCAAGAAAGAACTGGTTAGAGGTATTCCTTAAGTGGAGTTTTCAAAGGATGGATTGTGTGATGCCTGCCAAAAAGGGAACCAGATTAAAGCATCATTCAAAAGGAAGCTTGAATCAACAATTGAAGAACCTTTGCAACTGTTGCACATGGGTTAATTTGGACCAGTCAATGTATTGTCTATCTCAAGGAAAAGATATTTCCTTGTAATTGTGGATGATTTCTCAAAGTTCTCTTGGACATATTTTCTGAAATCCAATGACGAAGCTAGTGAAATCATCATCAATCACATAAGGCAAGTTAACAATCATCCTGACTTCAAAGTTAGAAGAATCGGGAGTGACAATGGAACTGAGTTCAAGAATTCTGTGAGGAGATTATTTTGTGAAGAGAATGTGATCATGCATAAGTTCTCTGCAGCTGGAACTCCACAACAAAATAGAGTCGTATAAAGGAAGAACATATCTCTTATTGAAGCTGCAAGGACAATGCTCGAAGAATCAAAGTTGCCAACATAATTTTGAGCTGAAGCTGTGAATACTGCATGCTACACTCAAAATATCTCTTTGATCAATCAAGCAAAGTGCATGACACCCTACCAATTGTTCAAGAATAGGAAACCAAATCTAAATTTCTTACATGTCTTTAGCTGCAAATGCTATATCTTAAAGAATCAAACTGATCAACATGTAAAGTTTGATGCATAGGCAGATGAAGGAATTTTTGTTGGATATGCTGTTGGAAAGGCATTTAGAGTCTACAATCTAAGAACCAACATTGTAATGGAATCTGTACATGTTGTGTTTGATGATAAAAAGATTGAAGGACTGCAAGATGAAGATTTCCTTTAGAGTCTCAAAATTGATAATGGTGAAATGGTTAGTGATGACAGTGATGATGAAAGTGATCAAGAAACAGTGACTAAGGATAATGTGGAAAAATCTACTACTAATAAAGCACACAACTCAACATATGTCGCATTGCAAAATGCTTCATCCATCGGTAGACAATCAGCTCCATCCATCGAGATATAAAGCGTATCATCCGTCGGAACAATGAGAGAAGCTGGGAGTCAAGATAGATCACTTACAGAAAGAACACCATCTTTAAGTCAAAGATCCATAAAATCAGGGGGAGTTTCTTTTAATCAAAACTCAGTCACACATCAAGACAACAATGAGGCCTCTTCATCAAGAGCTAATCTACCATAACAGAGAAAATGGACAAGAGATCACCCTTATTAGCTCATTATTGGTGATGCATTTTCTAGAGTTCAGACAAGGAAAGCAACTCAAGAAGAATGTCTATATAGCAGCTTCCTATCTAAGGAGGAACCAAAGAAGGTAGAAGAATCTCTATTGGATCCTGATTGGGTTTTATCTATGCAGGAAGAGCTAAACCAATTTGAAAGGAACAATGTATAGAAGCTGGTACCCAACCCTAAAGGGAAGAATTCAATTGACACCAAGTGGGTATTCAGAAACAAGATGGATGAGAATGGCATAGTCATCAGGAACAAAGATAGATTGGTTGATAAGGGCTATTGTCAACAAGAAGGAATAGATTTTGATGAAACTTTTACTCATGTTGCAAGAATTGAAGCCATCAGAATTTTCCTAGCCTATGCAGCCCATGCCAATTTCAAAGTCTATCAAATGGATGTCAAAAGTGCCTTTCTGAATGGAGATTTAGAGGAGGAAGTCTATGTCAATTACCCTCCTGGTTTTGAGGATCCAAATCTTCCTGAACATGTATAATATCTTCTGAAAAAAGTTTATGGATTAAAGCAAGCACCTAGAGCCTGGTATGACACTTTGTCAAAGTTTCTCTTAGAGAATCACTTCACTAGAGGTAATTTTGATAAAACTTTATTCTTTAGAAATGTTAATGGCTCTAGCATACTTGTTCAAATTTATGTAGATGATATTATATTTGGCTCTACAGATGAAAAAGTTTGCAAAATGTTTGTCAAATTAATGTAAAGTAAGTATTAAATGAGCATGATGTGAGAACTAACTTAGTTTCTTGGTTTACAAATCAAGCAAGTTAGTATTTGAATATTCATTAGTCAAACCAAGCACATTTATGATCTTTTAAAGAAGTTTGAACTAATGGATTGCACATCTGCAAAACTCCCATGGCCACTATAACTAAACTTGAATTAAACACTACTGAAAAGTCTGTGGATATTTCAAATTATAGAGGCATGGTTGGCTCAGTTTTGTACTTAATAGCTAGTAGGCCAAATATAATGTTTGCTACTTGTCTTTGTGCTAGATTTCAGGCTGATCCTGAAGAATCTCACTTAATAGCTATTAAGAGAATTTTCAGATATCTTAAGGGTACACCAAAACTTGGCATTTGGTACTATAGAGATTCCGGTTTTGATCTAACTGGTTATTCAGATGCAGATTATGCAGGTTGTAGAATTAATAGAAAAAGTACAACAGGAACCTGCCAATTTCTAGGAAACAAGCTAGTATCCTGGTTCAGTAAAAAGCGAAATTCAGATTCTACTTCTACAACAGAAGCTGAATATATTTATGTTGGCAGTTGCTGTACACAGATTTTATGGATGATAAACCAATTGCTAGACTATGGTCTGCAAGTGGAAAGAATTCTTATTTTCTGTGATAACACAAGTGTAATTGCCATTACTGAAAATCCAGTACATCATTCAAGAACAAAGCACATAGACATCAAGTATCACTTCATTAGGGAACATGTAATGAACGGTACTGTGGAACTTCATTTTCTTCCAAGTGAAAAGCAGCTTGTAGATATCTTTACCAAGCCACTGGATGAATCCACCTTTTCAAGGTTGGTAAGTGAGTTAGGTATGCTTAATTATTCTTGAATTCCTTCAGACATTTTTGCAAGTTGTAATGCAACCATAAATTTAATTGATTTTTCTGTTTTTGATAAAATTTTGGCTAACTCAAAAATTACATCTCGGCCGATGCTCATTATCCATCGAGTTTGATCATCTGTCGGAATAGAATATCTTAATAAAAATCAATTACCTTTCTGGAATATTTTAATACCCAACAGATAAATTGTTTCATTCTCATCCATCGAATTGTCCAAATCATAGCAGTTAATTTTCTAAACATTATCCATCGGGCTTACTTACAGTCTGTTTATATATCACGACGGATAATTGATAGAATTTTGATAGTTTATTTTAATTTAAACGGCTATTTTGGGCTATTTTGATTGGTTCTTTATTACTTTTGTCAGTTTATTTTTTTGATAGTATAAAAGCAAAATTCACTATCATTATTTTCTTTTATCATTCTCAAATCTATTGCTCTAACTCCTTTCTTCTCCAAAGAAAACACTCTCTCTGCAAATTTCCATACTTTAACAATGGCACCAGTAGTCAAAATCATGTCGCAATCTGGATTCATCTATGAAAAGAACAACTTCGTAGCTCTTGTAAACAAGGAGATTCCACAATTTGGAGATTTTCACAAAATGATGGACTTTGTGAAGGGCTATAAACTTAGTTATGCTATGCTGGAATCACCCACTATCTATTGTGAAATTGTGGAGGAGATGTGGACAACTACTATGTACCAGTCTTCAGACAAAACCATCACTCTCACCATCAAAGGTAAGGAGCATTGCATTAATAGTGACATGATCAAATCATGCTTTAAAATTCCAGATAACACTACTGCTATTCCACACACTGATGCTGATTTAGTTAACATGTTTAATTCTATTGGCTATGCTCTCCCTACCTCTAAATTAAATGAGTTTAGGAGACTAAGTCTTAGAAAAGAGTGGAGTTATGTGTGTAATGTAGTTACCAAAGTATTTTCTGGTAAAGTGAGTAATTTTGATTCTGTTAACATTGCCATGCTTAACATGTTTTATATGCTAGTTACTGATAAGACTTTAATTGCAGTGACATGGTTTTGTTTGAACTAGGCTATAAATTAGGGGAAGTTAATAAGGGAAGTAAAAGTGTGTATTATGCTAGATTCTTTATGATTCTTGCTAACCATTTAAATGAGAATATTGTTATTGAGAACCCAACCAACAAGATGGATTGTTGGGTTCAAGAAAGGAGAATCATTGTTGACCTCAACAGAGCAAGCCATCACAAAGAGGTGCCCCTCTTCTACTTTCCAATCATGGAGGGCCCTCAGGTAAGTGAGGTAAGCACCACTGTCTCCACTCTTCCAACCTCACAAGTTTCTTTGCCTTCAAGTGTAGCTACGGCATCTGTTTCAATGACCCAACAGATGCCTACCCAAGCTACCAAATCCAAAACTTCAAAATCCAAAACAAAGAAAGCCCCCTCTGGTGTCTCTAAAAAAACCAATTGTAAAATCTACCAAATCAAAAGAGGGGAGTGTGAAGGGAAGTGAGTTGGGTGAGGGACAGGGTGAAAATCAAAGAAACTCTAAGGATAAGGCTGGTGAGATTAGTGTACCCAAGCCTAGCCACACCACAGTTTCCCAACAAACTGTGGTTGTTAATAAGGAAATCAGCTCAATTCTAGTTTCATCCTCCCAAAAGGATGTTATTATTGAAACAAGCTCCCATCCAGGAGCACATGCCAAGAGGGTTAGAAACACAAGTTCACCACAGACTTATGCCTGAAAGAAAAGATCTAAAACCCTTGGGGATGCACAGGGAACACTCACAGTGCAAACTGGAACTAAGGACTCAGTCACTGCACCATCTCAAAGTCAGCTTGATGTGGCTCCAATAAATGTGGAGTCATAGCCAAAATCATTGATAAATGAAGCACCTGAAACACCAAATTCACCCACACACTCACTGGATGTAGACATGATTCATACATCACCTCCAAATTCTCCATCTTTAACTCTATTGGAGAAGCCAAAAATCCAAGCAAGTGAGCATCATCTTTTAGATGATTTATTGGCTCACTTGCCAATTCTTTCTGAGTCTATTGAGACATTTGTGCCCAAATTTTCATCAATCTGCACAGAGTCTACAATAGTCTCCACTCCAAACTCATTCATTTCTTCTAATCCGGTGGATATTGTTCATCCGTCAAACATTGATTGTATCCCGACGGATGTGCCTAACACCAGTCATCCCTCGGCTAGCCAGACTACTATCTCGATGGATGTTCCTCATCCGTCGGTACTCTCTGCATAACTTCAAATCCCAACAATTGTCACAAGTGCAGATGACCTAGTAGTAATACAATCACTCTTAGGACTGAGGGCAAGGAGTGAATTGGGTGAGAGGCTGGGTTGCTCCCAGGAAAAAGGAGAGGAAATGAGTGATCCAATGGAGACCACTTCTTCAGGTTTGGAAAAAGTGAGTGAGGGGAGTTCCACCTTAGTAGGTGAAGGTACAGGAGAAATAAGGATGGACATCATTGTTAGTGAGTCAATGAATGTCAATAATGCAGACAGAGAGAAACTATCTCACGATAGTCAAGCTGTCATAGATTCCATATCTTTGGATGGTGAGACATTTACTCATCCTGTTCCATCATATCAACTTTTGGCTAAACAGGGAAATGAAAATGAAGTTAAGATGTTGAACTTGGTGCATACTACTCAATCAATGCAAAGAGCAAAGGATGCCATCACAACCATGCCACCTAGAGCTGGTGATGATGTTGACTATGGTACTAGTGAATCTGCAGATTTCTTTGGAGATGATGGTGATGATAGTGTAGAGGAGCCAATGGACATAGGGGGAGAAGTAGGCCCTAGCTCCAGATCTGGTATGCCATCTTGGGCATTTTCAAAGAAGTGTGATGAACATCACTTCAAGGCCACTCTCATTCAACTCATTAATCAGACACAAACTGCTCTTCAATCCATAACAAATGCTAGCACCAAGAAGCTCCTACAGACACACCTCAATTCTCTACAATTACATCAAATTCAGGCTCTTCAACATAATCTAGATGTCACTTTAATCAAAATAGAGATTACTCAAGTCAAGAAGGATGTCATAGTGTTGAATCAATTCATTTTCTCTGTAGATCAAGGATCGGAATGTAAGTACTTTTAACATATTGGATGCTAAATTTCCAGACACAACAGTACTTGACATCAACAGACAGTTAAGGAAGAATGCTAATCTTGTAACCAAAATTGATTCCTTAGATACAATACTCAAAGCTGTAGAGACCTCTCTCACAGCTATCCAGTTATATCAAGCACAACAAACCAACTTGCTTCAAAAGCTGGTGGTAGCACAGACTTCTACCTCCACTCTATTGATGATAACATAAAGGGGGAGAAAGAAGACTCTCTTGTCCCAGTTAGTCAAGAAGGGTCAAGAAGTGAGAGGGAGCAGAAGGTGTTAAACATTCAAGTCAGCAAAGCAATTTTGCCAACAATTACTTTCACTAAGCCACCATCTATAGATAGCATTGATCTCATCAATCTAGCAGCAACAAAACTGAGATCAAATAACAAACTGACAAAGATTGATATAGCAGCAGCTGATGTAGCAGCAGCTGAGAAGGAGCCAGTAAGCACAATAGATTGGAAGAAGATTGATGAAGACATCAAAAAGAAATTTGGTCAAATACATATGCAAGACAAGACTTTTCATCACCATTCTCAAGTCAAACAAATTTCAGTAAATGAAATGAGTCTTGGTAGCTTGGAAAAAAGCCAAACTTCATGCATCAAATCTCCAAAAGCCAATCTAATTCTGAAGCCTAAAAGGAACAACTCAAAGTTCCCAGATAAAAACCTTGTGGATCTTTTGTTTGAGACACCTAGGCCAGATGAAAAGAAGCTGTTGGCAAGGTCAATTGCATTTTACAAGGATCCAACTGATTCGGCACTTAAAAGAAGAATTGCCAAAATCTATAGAAATGGTAAAGAGATATGTGTGGTGGCTGGGTACCCTCAGTTTGCAGCAGCTAAGAAATAAGAAAAAGAAAGAATCAAGCAAGAAAAAAAGCAGGCTGCTTTAGATGCTAAAAAGCTCAAATAGAAAAAGAAGCAAGATGCTATCTTGGCCAAGCTACAAGCTGTGAAAGCTGCAACTGAAATCTCTGAAAAACCAACTGTGGAAACTGAAACTAAGGATCAAAAAGTGCAGAATGAACCTCAACAGATAAAAAAACCGAGGTACAAGCAAAGAATCAAGAAGAAATTGGACTTCAGTGATGAGGAAATGGAAGAATATATTCCTAAATAGGCTACAACCTCAACTCAGACATCCAAGCCCTCAGTGGTACATGAGGAATTCAAGGTGGATCCATTGAAGAACTCTCATGGTGAACCTATTCTTCCAAAGGATGAGTCAATAGACTGGGATAGTCTACCAATTCCTGAACTAAATCTACCTATCTTCAAAAAGCCAAAGAAAACAAAGATTAGAGCAATCAAGAAAGTGAAGCCTTTGACTCTCAGAACTAAGACCCCAGCCAAATCTCAACCCATAGTCAACAAGGGAGATATTTTGTATATCTGTGATATCAAGGATGTTAGGTCACACACACTGTAGAAGGGGGTTGAATACAGTGTTTACTACAATCAAATCAAATATAAGAACTCAAGTAACAAAAAACAGATTTTATTCAACACAATAAACTCTGTTACAATATGGAACTGTTCTCTCTCAGTGATGAACAAATTGTCACGAGAGCTGCTAGGGTTATATTGAATAATAACTTCGATAATGATAACACGTATAGTGTAAACCCTATGTCTGTGTTTATATACTACACAGTTATAAGATAGTGTTCTAATTGATATGGAATATAATTCTGCTTCCTAAAATATATCAACTAGTTATCTTTTCTTCCAAGTATTCTATTTTTTATAGAATTCCTTCTTCATGCATATTTCTTCCCGTCTTAGTCTCGATCTCCTTTCCTTTCAATTAGCCACCTGCCTTATCTTAAAGTCATCTTAAGTCCTGATATTATCTCCTGATAAATATCTTATGATAACTTAAGTTCTGATAACTTAAGTTTTGATGTCTTAAGTTCTGTCTTCAGTATAAGTGTTGATTTCCAGTTAAGTATTGATTTGTCCTGTTAGTTAAGATCTGAAAACTAAACATAAATCATATTACACATGACATCACAAATATATCTAACAATCTCCCCCAACTTGTAAATTAGCATAATATACAAGTTCAACAGATATTTGATGATGTCAAAAACATTAAGTACAAATGCATGAGAATTTGACTTGATAACTACAACTTACAGTCCTTTCAGCTTTACAATCCTTAACTTCTGATAACAACTTCAGTCTGCATACACTTCAGAATTTAAGCAGTTGTAGATCTTTGACTTGGCTTCAATTTCTAATCTCTTTGATGTCAGGAGTTGTTCTGAGATAGTTCTTCAACAAACATCTCTCAGCATATTCAAGTTCATTGACCATCCTCCTTTTAGCATTTATCAATTCAGTTGTATCTTCACCAGTTTGAAAAATAGCTGCTCTGAGATCATTTATCTTAGCTTTTCTTATCTCCTTATCTAGTCTGATCAGATATGCCTTGTCAGACTCTAAATTGAATTCCACAACCTTATAACCCAGAAATGTACTTATAATCTTAATAGAGTTAGGCTTCATTTCGAAAATATCACCTTTGTGATCTCTGTACTTGGGACAATATGTGTTGTCAGACTTTACAGAATAAAGCTTCTTATGTCTTTGAATTTGTGACTTTAAATAACCTGTAGAACTATCTGTTAATCTGTCTTTCACTTGAAGTAGGAATAGAACATATTCCAGTTCTTCAAAATACTTTAGTGGTATAGCATTCTGCCTGATATGGTATACCCTTCCATCTGTCATAAAATATAACAAGATATGTTCTTTCAAAAAGGTATGGTAAACCATTTGTACAGATTTAAGTCGATTCAATCTTTCAGGAGTTGCTCCAACACCTGGTTCACTTAAGGAAGTTGGATCAATGGTAGTGTTATATATTCTTCTTTCATCAGAACTACCCAATCCAGATTTATCTCTTGCTTCCTTTCCTGTAACAACTCTTGCTTCAAAACTACTTGTTACAGTCTTCAAAGATTGAGTCTGTTTAGCTTTGGTGAATCCTAGTAGGAGTATCTTTAAAGGTTTAACATGAGCAATGTCAGAGGTTTCCTTTTTCTTATCTTCTGATATCAAGCCAACTTGAGCTATGTCAGAGGTTGCTTGCTTCACCGTCATATCAGAACTTACTAAGTCTTGACTCTAAACAACATGAGCCATGCCAGAGGTTGTTTGAGAAATCTTCTTTTGTAACGGAGCAAGACTAGTATCTTCTTCATCAAATATTTTTTCATCCATGAATGGCATATAAACCTTTACAGGTTCATCAACTTTTTCTTTGCCCTTGGACCTTGGATCAATTTCCACTTGTGATTTGGCTTTGGTCGCATCAGACTTTGTTCTTTCCTTTATCACACTACCCTTAGGCTTTGGAAATTTCTTTTCAATAACAGAAGCTTTAGATTTTTTCTTGACAACTTCTGCTTTGAGTCTAGCTTCTTCTTCCTTTAGACTCTCAAAGTCCATTCCTGGATTTTCTTTAAGAAATAACTGCTTTGAAATTTCTTCATCAAGTTCCAGATGTTCACCAGAACTTATCCTTTTACCAGTATCAGAACTTATTCCTTGACTTGTAATTCTAGATTTACTTGATGAAAATCCTTTGCCTTGACCTTGACCTCTACCCTTATCAGGGTTTCCCTGGTCATCATTTCCATCATCCTTTCCATTCAGTGTCTGCATAGATTTGCATTTGGACTTAATCACTTTCTCCCCCTTTTTAGCATCAGCAGGTAAAAGAAAAGAGACAAGCAATTCCACTAAGGATTGGATCTCATTGAGTTGAGTTTGATGAGAAGCTTGATTCTTTAGAATTTCAGAAATCTGAGTTTGTTGCTTCTCCTGAGTTTTCTCAATGTAGGCAATTCTGTCAAAGGGTGGCTTGAAAAATCTGTTATTTTCAAGTTTTACATTCACATCTTGTTGGATCAAGGTTTCTTGAATTTTATTCACCTTGGCATGAGTTGTTGAGTGTTGACCTTGAAGGTGCCTAGTACTCAATGCAGTAACTCTCAGCTGTGCCTTCAAATCATCATTTATCAGCATTTCATCAGCTTTTGCCAGATGCTCAGCAAAAATCTTTTCAGAAGGAACAAAACTAACTGAGTTCCATTCTTTAGTCCACTCCTTTCCTCTAGGAGTTTCACTCCAAGGTACTGGTGCTTCCCCTGTAACAAACTTCTTGACTAAATCATCTTTATTAACTGTTTGTTGAGGTGCATGTCTTGTTGGACCAGCTGCATCAACATCTAAATTAACAGCAGCTTCACCAGTAATATCCTCATTGGCAGCATCAGAACTTGTAGATCCTGCAGTATCAGTATCTTCTGATAAAATAGCAGTATGTGAGGCTATAAAGGCTTCAACATCATCCTCTAAATTCTGATCTGCATCCAGGTTCTGATCAACATCCAAAATTGGCGTTGTTGATGGAGTGAGTTGAATTTGTGGAGCTTCCAAGTGCAGAACCTCAGGCACAATCAAGTTATGAATATCAATTTCAGTACTTGTACCTGGTTCTTCAGTATGTACTTGATCAACTATAAGCGACATAGGAGGTGTAGGTATTCTGTCTTGAGCAGTTTCTGGTTGTGTAGAAGGAAGTGATTCAATAACAATTGGTTCTGTTGAGATCAGAGATTTCTGATTCCCTTCCTTAGCTACTTCCACTATATCCTCTGAATTTGACGCAACTATGTCCCTGTGAGCTCTCTGTTTCTTTAATTTCTTCAAAGGTGGAGACACTGTAGGAGCTTTATCATCAGAATTTAACTTTTTAAGCCTTTTGAGGGGCCTAGAACTCCCAGTTACAGTATCTTTCTGAGAAGAAACCTTCTCAGCTTCTACAACAACAGGTTCTGATGTTTGAACCTGTTCCTCAGTATCTGATTCATCTCTTAGAATCATTCTCCTCCTCTTCTGTTGAGAATGAGACACAACCTTTGTCTTCTTTGGTTTGGAAGATGAAGGATTCACAGTATGTTTTGAAGGTTGAGGTTGAGAAGTTTGAGGTGTTTGTGTAGAGGTTATAGGTTTTGATGGTTGAGGTTCTGATGGTTGGACATCAGGATATAGTTCAGTGTATTTAACTGGATCATAGGTTATTAAGGCTTGTTTGACTGATAAAAGAACTTGGAGGGGTCTTAACACAGCCTTCTTGATGGAATTTACGATGAGCGGAAGCGTGAAATAACAATTTATTCCGTAAAAACCATATACCGCACATATAGAAAAACGTATAAAAGGAAAAATTGAGGAATCGAAACCTTACCTCGTGAATCGAAGCTTTATAAAATTGGAGTGCTAGCAGTTGCTCCCCAGTGTGTGAAGCACTCTACCGGTATCCACCAAGAACGATCCTCTTCGATGAACCTTTTATAAAACCGATCTTTTATAAAATGGAGTTTTTGGGAGAGAGAGAGAGGAAGAAGATGGAGGCTAGGGTTTTCACAAAACCAAAATTATGTGAATAGAATGAGCCATCTCATTCTATTTATAGGGCTCTCCTAGGGTTTTATAATATATCTTTATATATATTAACCCCCACATTTTATCTTCATAAAATGCTTTAATAATAATTAAAACTATTTTAATCATTATTTCTTTTTCTTAACTATTTAGAAAATAATTATCTCTCTCATTATTTCATCAAAGAAAATATTCATTTATGGTGTGACCCTGTAGGTTCAATATTATGTCGGTAGTAGAAATAAATAATAATAAACTTTTATTAATTATTTACATGAATACTAAAATTCACTAAATATAATTAACTGATTAATTATATTTATTCTACATCGTGAGTGATGCTTCTCAACATATCGCGACTATCCGGATAATATGAATTCGCTGCTTAGAATATCAAGAACCTGTCAGTGACTAGTTACCGTACAATGAATTCCTTCTACCCTTAAAATATCCCGAATAAATACAAGGCATGGATCTCGTGTCAGGCCTATCAAATTTAATCATATGATTTCTTATTCATAATGCAAAGTTCATATTAATGCAAATTAGAAACTCCTTTCTAATTTCATACACTCTGGCCAGAGATTCCAGAACTCGCATACTAAGAATAACATAGGATATTCTCTTCCTATACTGGAAGGGGTAGATCCTCTATTGACGTTAACTATCTCTATACACAAATCCCTATGACCAGAATAGACCTAATGGATGTCCTTGAGACTAAGGACTAAACCAAAGCACAGTTCATTATATATAAGATACCTTTAATGATCTCAAGTCTAAGGACACTTGTACAACTATCACTCAGTGAATTACTATTGACACGTGAGTAATTTCCATTAGTTGTTCAACTTATCGAGTCATGTTCAGTGAACTTATTCCCTAATAAGCACCTACATACCAGTTATAGTGTCACCACACAAATGCCTATGAGAACAGACATCCTTTTGAAGGGAGCAAGCATAGTATGTACCACTCTTTGCGGATCCACTAACATCCGATTAGTTATCCTATAATGAGGAACTGTTTTAAGTCTAGAGTTGTCGTCTTCTAGATCTCACTATTATAATCTCATTATAATTCTAGAAGCTTTACTCTAAACTATGGAACAACTTATTTAATACACTTTAAATAGATAAAGCCCATAAAATATAACAAGTCTTTTATTAATTCAAATGAAGTCAAATAGGAATACAAGAAAGTTCTTCCTAACTCATCATACATGATTGGATTTAGGACAAACACTTTCAATCTCCCACTTGAACTAAAGCCAATCACCCTGGTATCTAATACCCATCTTCTCTTTATGATGATCAAAGTGAATCTGAGACAATGACTTTGTGAGTGGGTCTGCTACGTTGTTATGTGTGTCAACTCTCTCAATCTTGACATCTCCTCTTTCAATGATTTCCCTAATCAAATGAAAGCGTCGCAAAACATGTTTGGAATTTTTATGAGACCTAGGTTCCTTGGCTTGTGCTATTGATGCGTTGTTATCACAATACAACACAATAGGCTCCTCAATGTTAGGAACAACTCCCAACTCAGAAACAAATTTCCTCATCCAAACGGCTTCTTTTGCAGCCTCACTTGCAGCTATATATTCTGCTTCCACTGTGGAGTCAGCCGTTGTAGACTGTTTGGAACTCTTCCAACTAATCGCACCACCGTTCAAAGTAAACATGTACCCTAACATGGATTTGCTATCATCACTTTCTGATTGAAAACTAGAGTCAGTATAGCCCTCTATTTTCAACTCAGATCCGCCAACAAAAACAAGAAAAATATCCTTAGTCCTTCGCAAGTACTTAAGGATGTTCTTCACTGCTTTCCAGTGGTCTTCACCTGGATTGGACTGATATCTGCTCGTCATACTGATTGAATAAGCAACATCAGGCCTAGTACATAACATCGCATACATGATAGATCCTATTGCTGAAGCATAATGAATCTTACTCATACGCTCTCTTTCCTCAGGTGTCTTAGGAGACATCTTTTCGGAAAGGGACACTCCATGACTCATCGGTATGAGACCTCTTTTGGAGTTTTCCATGCTAAACCTTTTAAGCACTTTCTGGATGTATGTACCCTGGGTAAGACCTATCATTCTTCTAGATCTATCTCTATAGATCTTCATACCGAGAATGTATGATGCTTCTCCCAAGTCCTTCATAGTGAAGTTCTTCGATAGCCACACTTTGACTGATTGTAGCATCGATATATCATTTCCTATAAGAAGTATGTAATCCACATAAAATACAAGAAATGTTACCGCGCTCCCACTAACCTTCTTGTAGACAAATGGTTCATCTATGTTTTTGATAAAACCAAACTCTTTGATTGTCTCATCAAAAAGGATGTTCCATCTACGAGAAGCTTGCTTTAAACCATATATGGTTCGCAGCAGCTTACACACTAGGTGTTCATTTCCCTTAGAAAGAAAACCCTCTGGCTGTGTCATATACACTTCCTTTTCAAGTTTCCCATTGAGGAAGGCCGTTTTCACGTCATTTTTCCAGATCTCATAGTCTTAGTAAGCAGCAATCGCAAGCAAAATACGAATTGATTTTAACAGGGCTACAGGAGAAAAAGTTTCATCAAAGTCAATCCCTTGTCTTTGTCTGAATCCTTTTGTCACGAGCCTGGCCTTATAGGTCTCCACCTGGCCATCTGCTCCAATCTTTCTTTTATATACCCATTTGCACTCAATAGGCTTCACACCCTCAGGTGCTTCAACCAAAGTCCATACTTGGTTGGTATACATAGATTCCATTTCGGATTTCATGGAACTTTGCCATTTCTCTGAGTCAACACTACTCATAGCCTCATTATAGGTTATAGGGTCGTCATCATCAATGATTGATAACTTATTGTCATTCTCAATGACAAGGCCATAATACCTCTCAGGTTGGCGAGACACTCTCCCCGACCTACGAATGGGCTATTCCACAGAAGGTTGTTCAGTCTGAACAGGTGTTTCCACTTAATTCGTAGTAGTTTGTGCTTCTTGAACTTCATCAAGTTCAATTTTGCTCCCACTGTTTCCTTCAAGGATAAACTGCTTTTCCAAGAAGGTAGCATGTCTGGAGACAAACACCCTATGATCGGTGTAAAAGTAATACCCTAAAGTCTCTTTAGGATATCCCACAAAACTATATTTTACGGATCGAGATTCCAGCTTATCTGGGTCAACTTTCTTGACATAAGCTGGACATCCCCAAATATTAACGTGTTTAAGACTCGGTTTCCTTTCTTTCCATATCTCATATGGAGTTTTAGGGACAGATTTGGAAGGCACCTTATTCAGTAAATATGCTGAGGTTTCCAATGCATAACCCCACAGGAATACAGGAAGATTCGCATAGCTCATCATGGACCGAACCATGTCTAACAAAGTTCGATTTCTCCTTTCAGATACTGTAACACCCCCAAATCCGGGGTCGGGGATCCGGGTTGTCACGAGTTCCATTTCCCTTAATAACACCCAATCTTACTAAATAATCAACTACTCTGTACTGTGACCCCACAATAAACACACACACCACAAGTTATAGTCTCAGAGATGAACACTCAAAAATAACACAAGTCCTTATATTCCACAATTATAAACCGTTACACCTTAAAAAGGTTCTGAATAAATTTACATATTCCTTGCCATTAATAAAATTCATATTATACATAAGTCTGGTTCATCAATAGTTGAAAACCTAGCCTATTGGTAGCTCCTACCTCAGCTACGGCGGCATCAACGCTTCCAGAAGACTGCGGAATGTTTTCTAACCGCTTGCGAATCGGGAGCTTGGTCCTGTTCATCTTTTCTATCTGTTGTTGTGTGATGAAAGAAGAAAGCAAGGGTGAGCAGGAAGCCCACCAAAATAATATGTATAATGATTAACAATATATGAGCCTTCTCATAGTACTCATGAAAGTCTTGGTCAAAAGAAATGAACCAAGTTTGATATCTTAATGCGATGAAGTCGCAAAATATTCAGTATATATACATATATACTTTTCAAAATCTTGGAAGTCCTCTTCCATGCATAATATACACAGAGTTCCAGTTTATAACTGTATAAAAATATCGTTGCAAGGTGATCTCATATATCTACCCTTGTCTCAACATTTTTCTGAAAATCTTTGATATGCGTAAGATAATCATTAACTAGATATAAGTTGAAAATATGAAGTTACAAGATACCCCAATATACTTATATCTTTTCCAAATATTACTTGAACTACCACCGTTCAAGTTATAATCAGTTCAAAAGTTCATCACATAGATGAGAGTACAAGACAAGATTTGAATAGATTCAATCTTTGAATATCATTATAAATAATGAAGTTACGAGATACTTTATTAAATCCCGATATATATATACACCTATATATATACATTTCATACACTCCTTGAAAACCTCTGTTATGAAAATTATAAACAGAGTTGTAATATCCAATGAATTTGGAAAGGAGTAAACCTTGGCATAAACCTGATATCTTGCTGATCAGGCAAATATACCAATAAGTAACCTTTTCTACTAGTAGATGGACGAATTCCCCACTGGTCATCACCCTGGTCGCAATAGGACCTTATGTTGGACTGCCACTCAGCCACTTACGCATTTGATGGACTCCCACTGAGCCACTTACACTATCATGGACGCCCACTGAGCCCATGTTGCTTATGCCGACTCGATAGATGGACTTACTTCCCGAACGTTGGGTAAGTAATCAATTCATTTACCAAAACAGCAACCTCGTTGCGAATATAAAATATACCACAGAGCCGGATCCCTCAGGTTTTGAGCGAGTATTTAAATCCCCTTTAAAAGGAAGATCTTAAATATAAAAATGAGTTTTGGGATCCGCTCTAACTTTTAAAAATCATTTTGAAGACTCGGAAACACTTTAAAGAGTGTTTGGAGTAATGCTGATTTAATGAAGTAAATCAGTCCCAATATATTTAGAAAATGTCTGAATATTATTATTTAAATAATATTCCCATAAAGAATAATCTTTATACAAATAATTGAAGTAGAAGTTGTAAGACTTATACTTGAAATGAGTATTAAATAACCAAAGATATACTTGTACGAAAGTACTATCTTTATTTGAATAATCAAAGATAAGTTTGATTATCGACACCTTATTCTTTAATAAAATAAAGAATATATTTCAACAAATAATCGGAGTCATAGATCCTCAAATGAATATTCAAATAATATTCATTAAATAATATAAACTGAGTCATAAGCCCTCGAATGAATATTCAAATAATATTCAATAAATAATATAAAGGAGTCATAAGCCCTCGAATGAATATTCAAATAATATTTATTAAATAATATAAAGGAGTCATAAGCCCTCGAATGAATATTCAAATAATATTCATTAAATAAAATAAAAGGAGTCATAAGCCCTCGAATGAATATTCAAATAATATTCATTAAATAATATAAAGGAGTCATAAGCCCTCGAATGAATATTCAAATAATATTCATTAAATAAAATAAAAGGAGTCATAAGCCCTCGAATGAATATTCGTAATAATATTCATTAAATAAAATAAAAGTTAAAGTTATTGAATAAACCTTATTCGATTAATAGTTTTGAAAACTATAACCATATATATATATAAATATATATATAATATACTCGGGAACATCGACTCCCGGTTTAGAAATATGATCACCCTGGGTCCCCTATACTAAGGGTATACGCAACTACTGCTTATTTCTAGCATAGGTATTATGCAACTATAAGCATTGAACCAACAGATATATATAAATCAAGAATATGAAACAGGCATGCATATATACCATATCACATGCTACAATATATCGCAAGAATTTGCTAATAACTAATATGCATTTATCGCAAGATCATGCATATACACATATACATCACAATAACAGTTATACGGGTAGAAAACTTGCCTGAGCGACTGGGGGTTACAAATGGCTCAGGACGAGTCTGGTAACCTATAAACAACATATAAGTTGGAATTAAACCGAAGTCACTTGTAAATCTATACTTTAACCAAATTAGACTCTAACGCTCGCTTTGCGCTTACTGATTCTCTTAAGTCGCTCGAGTACCCTCGGCTCCACCATTTTTAATAAATTAACCATTACGAGTTTTAAGGTGATTCCTTCACGAGTGTCTTACCAACTGCCTATTACACTTTACATAAATATTTCATACTCCAATTAGTCTTTTAAGGTCTTTAACCTATGTTTCAAAGTAAGGCGAGGGGTAATGTTTCGTTCGCGAAACGTCATTACTTAAAACGGCCGTTTCTCCTAAACCGTACATTGGAATCAAACGAACCATATATCAAAACGAAGCTCGTAACATGAAATATATAAACATGTCAATGGTCAAAACCTAGAAGGGAGTTCTCGGGTCCTAATGTTATGAACAAAAGCAGTCTAAAGTAAATCGGACATTACGACGGCTATGTTTACGCGATTTCCAAATTTTTTACCATTCCAAATCATATCAATCCAACTACCAATCAACAACTAAAGATACAAATCAATGCTACTGATTTCAGTCATAATAAGCTCAAGGATCTCAATCCAATCATATATTATAACATCTCCAAATTCAACTAAACTACTTAACAATTAAGCTCGAATCATGCTTATCATTCAAATTACTACTCATCCATCCAAACCATCTCCAAACTTCAAAATTCAAACTTATTACTAAAGGGTGTGAAGATTTATACCTTTCTTAGAGGGTGGAAAGTTACTAGGAAGCCTTATGGAGCCTTCTACAAGCTTGATCTTTCCAAAGAAATCAAGAACACAAAGTTAGGCTTTGAAGTTTCTAAAAGTCCGATTTAAAGAACTGTAAAAATGAGGGTCTTACCTTGCTTATTTGGAAGAGACTTGTGAACAAGAGTTGTAGGCCATCTCAATACCTTTCCAAAGAGCTATAGAACACAACATTTGAGTGAGTATTGAAGGAGATATGGCAGTTTGAAGTTGCTGGGTTTATTTTAGCCGAGAGCTTTCTTCTTGAAATGGGAAAGT
The DNA here is from genome assembly GCF_009905375.1 of Apium graveolens. Classification (NCBI taxonomy): domain Eukaryota; kingdom Viridiplantae; phylum Streptophyta; class Magnoliopsida; order Apiales; family Apiaceae; genus Apium; species Apium graveolens. The sequence goes on from NC_133651.1 coordinate 95,929,578, forward strand.
CAACTTTCAATTTGTATTTGTGTTATGATATTTGTTGGTTGGTTGCTTCCTTTTGTCTTAGAATTAAATTAAATTTTTACCATGGTGAAAAATGTGTGGCTCACAATCAACCAACCAATCCTTCCCACTTGTCATGCTTAGGTCATCAAGCTTAGGTCATCTTGTTACACTTGTCTTCTTCTTGTTGGTTTGATGACATCATCATCCCTAACCTCCTTGATTAACTCCTAATTGCTTGCCTAATGACCGCTGATCTGTTATACGGTTTGCTTAACTTTCGTTCTCGTTTATCGTTTGAGGAATCATATCCGTGATCTTATCACTTGGGTTCCCCTAAACCTTCCTCAATATTTTATATTCCTTTTTATGATCCCCTCTTAAAATCCTTGAATTTAAATCTTATTTATCCTGTTACCTTATACTCACTTCTTTCTGTATCTGGTGGGTTTCTGGGAAAAATCAAAGTGTTCGGAATTGGATTCTGATGATCTTTACATACACTTATATACCAAATAGAGTACTAATAATATCCCAGAAGATCAATAACAGAACCCCTACATAGTGTGGCATGAAAAGTTTTCTCATTCAGCATAATCTGCAAAATCACTATTCATAAGGGTTTCAAAAATTTCCAAAAATTGGGGTTATTACAGTCTCCCCTCCTTAAAAGGATTCCGTCCCGGAATCAGATAGAAAATGAATAGGGATACTTTCTTAACATTGCACTTTCTAATTCTCGAGTAAATTTTCCCACATTGTGGTTCTTCCATCAAACTCTAAATAGTTTGATAACCCTTCTCCTAAGCACTTGTTCCTTTTTACTCTATAACCCTTCCTGGTTGCTCCATATAGGTTACGTCGGGTTGCATATCTATGCGCTCATATGCCCCTATTTATCTGGCATCCGAATTATACTTCCTTAACATTGATACGTGGAACACGTTATGACTTGCTACATGTTCAGGGGTAGGGCTAGCTCATATGCTAACTTCCCAAAACGTCTTAATATATCCAAGGGTCCAACAAATTGTAGACTTAGCTTTCCTTTCTTTCCGAACCTCATCAATCCTTTCCAAGGGATACCTACAACATTACTAGGTCCCCTATTTCATACTCTTTGTCCTTTTGAGTCAAATCAGCATACCTCTTATGTCCATCTTGGGTTACTACCAGTTGTCCTCTGATTAGATCTATTATATCCCTGGTCCTTTGGACTACTGCGGCTCCGAGCATCTTGCGCTCTACAACTTCATCCTAACATAAGGGAGATCGACATTGTTTTCCCTCAAGGATCTCATAAGGCGATACCTCAATACTGACATATGATCTATTGTCGTAAGAAAACTCAATCCGTATTAAGTGATCATTCCAATTTCTTTCAAGTCTATTGCACAGACTCTCATTATAGCTTTTAGCATTAGAGCTTTTGCTTCTCAATACCTATTCTTTTCCAGTTCATAATCTCTACTACCTTCCGTTCCTAATATTATACTGGTTATACTTTTGCTCATTAGCGTTCTATAACCTTTTAATAACCACGTCAACCTTAGTATCACGAATGTGTTTCCATTCCGAATACCACCACAACTTTACTACTCCTTTTTCAGCTGTTTTTATTTCCCAAAGTTTGATCAATCATATAGAAGTAAAGGAATTTGTTGAGAGATCACTATGATCATGAACACTTGTTATATCGCATAGTTAGTACAGAAGGTGGCCAGCCTTTAGTACTTGACAAGCAATTAAACAATAGATGGTATCCTACTAGGCTTCTATCACACAGATAGATAGTCATTCGGCAATACCTCCCCTTCTGGAAGGGTTGTTCTTCTCAGCTTACATGAAATGAAAAGAAGAGAAAAGAACGAATTGAAGAGAATTATATATATGAAAAAAAATATACTGCCACAAAATATCTGGCTTGGAACCTACCTCTGAATTATAGAGGTTTGTCATAGGAGAACAAAACATATGTGTATATATATCAACATCAAGTATTATCGCATCGCATTTCGCATGCTTAAATATTTTTGCTATTCCGTCCGTCAGTCTATGGACCCATGCTCTTCCTCGAGCTTATACACAATCACCTTTGAAACTCCCTCGATATCAAAAATCGAACCTAGGATCTCATTCTAGACATCATCGTTACTAGAATTCTATGCTTGCACCGCAACCTTCCTCATATAGTAATACGACTCTCTTTTCATAAGAGGGAATAAATATTCAATCGGTAGATACTCTACTTAATTAGTCTATCAATGATAACTTATACACTACCACGACCCGATTAGTGGTACTCAATCTCAACATCCATTCTAATACAACTCTCACGGTTGTAATCAGCTCATTACTCGCAGAATCATTGCTGCACTACTATGGTCCACTACTGAGCTACTGTCGTCGTTCACTTTCCATGAAATCTTAATATCTAACCATACGGAGTCCATACATCTCGTATAGAATTCTTCTAAGGCGTTAACATAACCACCAATCACAATTCATGAAGAATACTTTAAACTCTGATGTACTTTCATGACATGAAGTAGATAAAATTGCAGAAGAGTTCCCGTCAAAGCAACGATAGCAGGTTAATACCATTCTTAATCGTATACCTTAAATAGAAGACTTAACTCAAGGGTTCGTCTAGTCCTTTTTGAAACATGGTCCTGGCTTATCTAAAGATAGTATCTTCTGAGATAGATAGCCCGCTCATGGCGATTACATAAATTAAACCTTTACCAACTACTATTACGGATGGGTATTGCACAGTCATCAGAAGGAATGTCAATCTTCCAAACCATAATACAACCTGCATAGCTTTAACCATCATCACTGTATTCCTTTGGCAAAAGTGCCTATAATTATCCTCTTACCTTTAAAGTGTCGGCCACCTCTTTGGCCTTTCCTTATAGTAAAATTTCCTTATAGTCAATGTCATTTTAACCACCTCCAAATAATTTTCTACCTCATTTCAATCACAGCTTATGTGAAGATGTTTTCCTTCAAATCTGATGAGAAAAAAAAATATCACCATTTTTCCATAAGTTATTGTCTCAGTCTTTAGAGGTTAATCACTGTCATGACTGACTCTCAATCATACTTAGAACATCTTTTATCTTAAGTCCTAATTGCCCTGAACAATTTTGACCCTTACTGGTTCGATCCATATTTTCTCGTGGTTTAACACGTGCCCCACTTGGCATCATTATAATTACGTCATATTTCCTTTATCAACATTTCTATTCTTGAGAATTTTGAATATTACCTTTCTCCTTGTAAAACCTCTAAGGTTATCCTTGAATCGTCCCTCCTGTATTCCCTAGATACAGGGCATATCAAGATACCATTTATTAATACCAGAATCATTGTCTATATACTTCTGAAAAATTTCTCCACTGATTCTTAAAGGTTGTTATTACCTTAATCCTTTCCAATTCATACTGTCAAACTCATACTATCCCTATTACGGGTGAAATGCCAACCTTTATGCATTCCCCCGGGATTCATTTTAAGTTACCGATATTTTATCCTTAATTCCACCTTTAGAAAAAGTACATGCATCCTTCCATGGATAAATCAAGTCATATATCCCTGATGAGGGTGTCTTATTCAATCATTCCCATCTCGATAGTATATGCCTAATTTTACAATAACATCTGTATTCCAAATGAAGTCAATCAATATGGCCTCCAAAAGATAACAACGGTTATCCGCTTTTCTTGCCTAATTTGGTAACGATAACATGGATGTTCTGGAAGATATTGGTCATGTTCAACGTGAACTTCTTCTTAATAATTCCTTATTTACTTTTGTTGTTTATCTCAACAGTCATCTCAATGTTGGGATATCTTTCATATCTGGCGTCTCCCTTTCTGGGTATCAAGCCACCGGTCTTACACTTCATATTCTTGAAGGTCACTTCCTTCATCCAATTTTCCTAATTTCTTACTTCCTTGTCTCCTCAGTCTATCCGCGTCTTATTATTTATCCTTCGAACTATCTCAAGGTTTCCTCGAATCCTCCCAACTTACAGGGGATAAAATATATGTATCTCTTATGCCTTCCACCATCAATTTTAACTCATGGTGAATCACCCTCATCCTGATGATTACATACTTTTCTATTTCTATTGCTACGAGTCTTTAGGGTTTCCTCATACCCAACTCCTTTATCATTCCTCACACTCTACTGCCTTTATATTCCTTTCCACTTCAGTTTCTTTTTATTTTCCTTTCTCTTATCATTATTTCATGAACCCACTAATCATTGACTTCAAGCATCACATCGTTCTGGGATTCTTGTCATCCAAACGAAGCTTGATAACTTTTATAACTTAGCTTCATATTTCATCATACTCGTCCGCTTTTGTTCTGACTCTAAAGCTTTTACACTATCTCCATAACCTTGGGAATTACTTTCCCGAAAACAATTGACTGAACTTTAATCAGCTTATTCTAACCTCTAGCTCCGTGCCTTTCTTGGTCTTTCACTAGTGGTGGCCCTTCTCTTAGGAGGGTAAGTGACAAAAATAGTCTTTTGTGATTCGTCCATCATTTAGAATCTCAAATGATTCCTATATTTCCTTTAGCCAGGCTCTTGCCTCGACTGGGTCAAACTGTTCCTTGGAACTCTGAGAGCTTAGCGACTTAAAGGTCATGAAAGGATTTCCTACCGCATTGTTTCCTCAAGGTGGTGGTTGGGAATAAAAGTATAAGTTCTGTTTAGACAGGTCCATGAATTTCCATATAGGAGTACCGTCTCGGGTCTCCTTATCTTGCTCGACTTCTATTTTCTCAGTATGAAATGTTTCATCCTTCTCCCATACTTGGGGTTATCTTATATGTTTCATCTCTCTGCCTTCATTCATCACTTTTTCTGGCACAATATGTTTTTTTCCAATAATTCGGTCTGTCTTGCAATCTCAAACAGCTTTTCGATACCGGCTCCGGTTACCTTCACTTCTATTTCCATTTTCTCAAAATCTCTTATAAACTCTCTCAAAGACATTATCATCTTGAGTCTCTCCTTTTTACTAAGGGCATCAGCCACCACATTGGCTTTCCCCGAATGATAAAGAATCTCATAATCGTAATCCTTGATTAGCTCTAACCACCTCATTTGGCACATGTTGAGCTCTATCTGCGTGAAAATGCACTAGAGCACTTATGGCTTGTGTAAATCTCGTACTTCTCTCCATACAAGTAGTGCCTCCAATATTTAGGGCACAACTATTGCCACGAGCCCAAGCTCATGGGTGGGGATATCGAATTTTATATTCCCTTAATTGTCTTGATGCGTACGCGATTACCTTGTTGTGCTGTATAAGAAGCACCCTAATTCCTTATGCGAAGTGTCACTACATATCACAAAATCTCCTTTTCCATCCGGCAACGCCATCATAGGGGTCGTCACCAATCTTTGCTTCAGTTCTTGAAAGTTGTTCTCGTATTTCTCTGTCCATTCAAACTTCTCAGTATTACGAATAAGCCGCGTTAAAGGGGGCTACTATCTTTACAAACTTGAACGAACCTCCGATAGTGACCGACCAATTCTACCTCTGGTAGTCGACCTAACCATGGTCATCAGTGGTCCTTTATTCATTCTTGTCAGGATCCTTCACGGGATCCTCCTCAGTAACAATCCCTTCTAGGACAACATCCTCAACCGCTACATCCTCAATATCAACATCATCCGGTCCTGCGTTAGGACGCTCTATTGGATCCACAATCCGATCTCCAATTAGTAATAAAACATCATCGCGCTTTTACTCCTCAACCTCAGGGTTCGGAGTCCCGCTACCATTTACGATAACGAACTACGCTTCTATCACGATATTTATAAGGGTTCCCATAAGGGTTTTAACTGTCAGTACTACGTTAGGTAGCCCGACTATGAACTTGGCAAGAGTTCTTATTATCTTTGTGAACTTATTATCTTAACGTCACATCATCTCTGAGGTTTATAACGCTTAGCTCTGATACCACTTCTGTAACAACCCCAAATCCGGGGTCGGGGATCCGGGTTGTCACGAGTTCCATTTCCCTTAATAACACCCAATCTTAATAAATAATCAACTACTCTGTACTGTGACCCCACCAATAAACACACACACCACAAGTTATAGTCTCAGAGATGAACACTCAAAAATAACACAAGTCCTTATATTCCACAATTATAAACCGTTACACCTTAAAAAGGTTCTGAATAAATTTACATATTCTTTGCCATTATTACAATTCATATTATACATAAGTCTGGTTCATCAATAGTTGAAAACCTAGCCTATTGGTAGCTCCTACCTCAGCTACGGCGGCATCAACGCTTCCAGAAGACTGCGGAACGTTTTCTAACCGCTCACGAATTGGGAGCTTGGTCATGTTCATCTTTTCTATCTGTTATTTTGTGATAAAGAAGAAAGCAGAAAACTCTTGTCAATTACATCTTATGTTATTCCCTAATATAATTTTAGCCTCTTGAATAATTGAGTCACGGCTGTGGCACGACAAACTCAATATTCTAAGTCAAGTCTAACCCAACATTCTGTACAGTTGAATCAGTCTCCAACGGCCCACGGCTGTGGCACGTAACGAACTTTAGATTCTAATTCAATGTACACATCTCTATGTAATAGACAAGTATTTCTTATTTCGAAATCAAAGCCCTCGGCTGTAGCACGAAACGACAATGATTTAAAATATAAGAACCACTTTCTATCATGTTGGAAGGCTATGACCGACACAAACCCGTTGTGTCATTGGCCAATTACTACTTGATATTATTTAATTTTAGAGGGATTATATTACGTTACAATCATAATCATATTATAAAGAGATTCTTCCTTTTAAATTAAATATTTCAAATCAATAATCGATAATCAGATGATTCCCAGATCGGGTGGAGCATTGTCAAGAGACGTCACTTAATAACCCTTTCTTACAGATAGAAATCTGTTGTTGACAGAATCATCCTTTCTCTCAAAATTGAAAATTCATATTTAATTATGTGTTTCATAAACACAAGAATCTCATGATTGTATTCATAATATTATTGTCAAGGCAAGAAACGATTCCTATTCTAGATTTTCTAGAGCACGCCATATATTGATTTAAGTTCACCTAAATCTATCATCGCATGGTAAACATAGGCATACATCTCATATATAAAAATAAATAAACAAGTAAGCATGCAAGCAATATCATGTCACACATTGATATAATGATGTATGGATTTATTATAACATTTAAAAGCAATTAAAACAATTAAAACATGCTTTAAAATACTTTCGGGAATATAAACAGTTCAAAACATTTATATAAAATATATTTGACCACTGTATTAGATCCGTCTCGGAAAAACGAATCCAACAATATAATGCACGCCCAAAACGGATTTACGAAACTCCCAAAAAATCAAATTTAATGTGGACAGACGGGCTATAACGCATGTACTTAATGCGTTACAACACTGTTAAGCCATTTAGGCGTGTAACGCATTCCGTAAATACGCAAAAGTGTGTAACGCATTCACGGAATGCGCAACACACCCCTTCCCCGCGTGCAGCGCACGCGCCTGGCACAGTCGCAGCAGTTTTTTTTTTGTCACCTGCCCGTTTGTCTGCCAGCCGTTTACAAAAAAATAAAATGTAACCCCCTTTCCTTTTACTCCCTTCTTTAATAACTCCTTATTAATTTTTTATTTTAATTTTATTATTAATAAATTAATTAACATTTAATTAATAAATTAATAAAAATCAAAATAATATGATTTCTTAAATTAGGGAATAACAGAAAAATACCAGATCAGCCATGGGTCCTTGTGCAAATTTTAATCATAATTATTCACATTCATAATTATTCCATGAATTTTAATTAAAACAATTTTTAAAAATTCATAACAAATAATCTATACATCACAAAATTATGAAAAAAATACCTAGATAATCTAAAACACTTGTAGAACCCAGATCAGTAGTCAAAATCTCATGCAAAAATTATTTCGAATTAATTCATAATTAAATCCAAATAAACTTGCAAAAATCATAATAAATCCATACATGCATAAAAAATCTGAAATTTTTTATATGAATCTCTATATGCAGAACCTAGCTCTGATGCCAATGATGGAATTTACGGATGAGCGGAAGCGTGAAATAATAATTTATTCCGTAAAAACCATATACCGCACATATAGAAAAACGTATAAAAGGAAAAACAGAGGAATCGAAACCATACCTCGTGAATCGAAGCTTTATAAAATTGGAGTGCTAACAGTTGCTCCTCAGTGTGTGAAGTACTCTACCGGTATCCACCAAGAATAATCCTCTTCGATGAACCTTTTATAAAACCGAGCTTTTATAAAATAGAGTTTTTGGGAGAGAGAGAGAGAGAGGAAGAAGATGGAGGCTAGGGTTTTCACAAAACCAAAATTATGTGAATAGAATGAGCCATCTCATTCTATTTATAGGGCTCTCCTAGGGTTTTATAATATATCTTTATATATATTAACCCCCACATTTTATCTTCATAAAATGCTTTAATAATAATTAAAACTATTTTAATCATTATTTCTTTTTCTTAACTATTTAGAAAATAATTCTCTCTCTCATTATTTCATCAAAGAAAATATTCTTTTATGGCGTGACCCTGTATGTTCAATATTATGCCGGTAGTAGAAATAAATAATAATAAACTTTTATTAATTATTTACACGATTACTAAAATTCACTAAATATAATTAACTGATTAATTATATTTATTCTACATCATGAGTGATGGTTCTCAACATATCGTGACTATCCGGATAATATGAATTTACTGCTAAGAATATCAAGAACCTGTCAGTGACTAGTTACCGTGCAATGAATTCCTTCTACCCTTATAATATCCCGAATAAATACAAGGCATGGATCTCGTGTCAGGCCTATCAAATTTAATCATATGATTTCTTATTCATAATGCAAAGTTCATATTAATGCAAATTAGAAACTCCTTTCTAATTTCATACACTCTGGCCAGAGATTCCAGAACTCGCATACTAAGAATAACATAGGATATTCTCTTCCTATACTGGAAGGGGTAGATCCTCTATTGACGTTAACTATCTCTATATACAAATCCCTATGCCCAGAATAGACCTAATGGATGTCCTTGAGACTAAGGACAAAACCAAAGCACAGTTCATTATATATAAGATACCTTTAACGATCTCAAGTCTAAGGACACTTGTACAACTATCACTCAGTGAATAACTATTGACATGTGAGTAATCTCCATTAGTTGTTCAACTTATCGAGTCATGTTTAGTGAACTTATTCCCTAATAAGCACCTACATACCAGCTATAGTGTCACCACACAAATGCCTATGAGAACAGACATCATCCTGAAGGGAGCAAGCATAGTATGTACCAATCTTTGCGGATCCACTAACATCCGATTAGTTATCCTATGATCAGGAACTATTTTAAGTCCAGAGTTGCCGTCTTCTAGATCTCACTATTATAATCTCATTATAATTCTAGAAGCTTTACTCTAAACCATGGAACATCTTATTTAATACACTTTAAATAGATAAAGCCCATAAAATATAACAGTCTTTTATTAATTCAAATGAAATCAAATAGGAATACAAGAAAGTTCTTCCTAACTCATCATACATGATTGGATTTAGGACAAACACTTTCACTTCTTATTATCAGTAGATAATAAGTCATTAAAAGCTCTTTTAGCTAGTCTGAATGATGAAATTAATTCACTAGCTGATTTGGGCTTATCATCACAACAAAAACTATACATAAGCTGAAAGAATCTAGCAAGGTAAACAGTATTTCTGTCTTCTGTCATTCTATCCCCAATTAAACCTAAGACAACACTTGCATAATCAAAATCAGTTTGGTTAATGAGAGCATACCCAATTTGTTGGCTGAATATGGGGATTGCATCGAAATTAGAACATTTGTTTGCAAAATCCTTGGTTATGCAGTCAAAGAAAAATCTTCATTCCCTCCTTATGTAAGATCTTTTCAACTGACCCAGCTTTTCCAATGTCCTCTCATACCTCAGACTGGCCATCATGTTTTGAAGAACTAGCTCCTCAACAGTAGAATAAACACAGTTCTCAGGCAGCTGCAGTGCTTGTCAAACCGTAGCCAATGTCACGACATGCTCATCCTCCCCTGATGAAAAAATTATACTTGGGGACCCTTGAGCACCACCATCATCATATACTCCACTTCTCCAGAACTCCAGCACTTGAGTACTAGAGAATTCATTCGGTTCGGTCAGAGCGTACCCAATATCAGAACTAGTAAGAAAGTCCTAAATGAAGTGAAGTTCTGATGGGGCTTCTGACTTGTTAATAATAGCGGAAAAGTTATTAGGAACAAACTTAGCCCCATTGAAAATTACGTCTTTTGGTTCCATCTCTGTAAGAAATTAAGTGAATAAGAGTATGTTTGCAAAGTGTTTGTAAAAAGTCCTGAGAGAAAAACAACTTCAGAAAATAAGAGAGAGAGAGAGAGAGAGAGAGAGAAAAAATAAAAGAGATTTAGAATAGAAAAGTAAGTAAAAAATTAGAAAATCTTTTATCTCTCATATATATACTCTCTCCACTCAACAGTTCTATTTAGGATACACTTTACACCTGGCACCATGTGAACAGTCAGTAAACGATTAGAACAAGAGTTAATGGGCACGTAAAATAAGTAATAATTACCGTGCACATGCATTTTTTCAGGACATACACGTTAACCACTAACACATAATGATTATGACTGTTTTATCTCATATTAACCAATATTCTGTAAAAATATTATCGTTCAAGTAATGACCAAAAATAAATCAAGTAAATTAAATACTGCCACGTCAACATCAGAACTTGATTATTATCAGGATTTAAAAGTCATCAGAATATGGCTTCTTAACTCGAAAAGTGAATGTTTATTCCTGTAATTCTTCACACAAATACTGATATGGTTTCATCAGAACTTAATCATCAGAACTTCCATCAGAACTTGTCCTCAGAATTTATGCAATCTAACACTTAAACTGTTCATCTAAAATAACATTTATCACCACAGTAATTTTCATCATTCATATGGAGTGTATGTGTGTGTATTAAGCTAAATATCAGATAAAGAGTAAAGTTTGATTCACTTCAGTACATCTTAGAAATAAGGCATAACTGTAACACCCCCAAATCCGGGGTCGGGGATTCGAATTGTCACGAGTTCCCATTTCCCTTAATAATACTTAATCTTAACAATCAACCAACTACTGTGTACTGTGACCCCATAATATACACACACACACCACAAGTTATAGTCTTAGAGATGAATACCAAAAATAACACAAGTCATTTTATTCCACAATTATAAGTCATTACACCTCAAAAGGGTTTCTGAATAAATTTACATATTCCTTGCCATTATTACAATTCATAATATACATAAGTCTGGTACATCAATAGTTGAAAGCCTAGCCTATTGGTAGTTCCTACCTCAGCTACAACGACATCAATGCCTACAGGAAACTGCGGAACGTTTCCTATCCGCTCACGAATTGGGAGCTTGGTCATGTTCATCTTTTCTATCTGTTGTTGTATGATGAAGAAGAAAGCAAGGGTGAGCAGCAAGCCCAGCGAAATAATATGTATAATAATTAACAATATATGAGCATTCTCATAGTACTCATGAAAGTCTTGGTCAAAAAGAAATGAACCAAGTTTGTTATCTTAACGCGACCAAGTCGCAAAATATTTAGTATATATATATATATATACTTTTCACAATCTTTGAAATCCTCTGACATGTATAATATACATAGAGTTCCAGTTTATAACTGTATAAAAATATCGTTGCAAGGTGATCTCATATATCTAACCTTGTCTCAACGTTTTTCTGAAAATCTTTGACATGCATAAGATAACCATTTACTAGATATAAGTTTAAAAGATGAAGTTACAAGATACTCCAATATACTTATATATTTTCCAAATACTACTTGAACTACCACCATTCAAGTTATAATCAGTTTCAAAAGTTCATCACACTGATGAGACTACAAGATAAGACTTGAATAGATTCAATCTTTGAAATATCATTTGAAAGAAATGAAGTTACGAGATACTTCATTAAGTCCCGATATATATATATACACCTATATATATATACATTTCATACACTCCTTAAAAACCTCTGTTATGAAAATTATAAACAGAGTTGCAATATCCAATGAATTTGGAAAGGAGAAAACCTTGGCATAAACCTGATATCTTGCTGATCAGGGAAAGATACCAATAAGTAACCTTTTCTACTATAGATGGATGAATTCCTCGCCGGTCATCACCCTGGCCGTATTAGGACCTCGCGCTAGACCGTTACCCGGCCACTCACGCGTGGATGGACTGTCACCCAGCCTCTTACACCTTCATAGTCGTACCCCGGCCTGTCGCTTATGCCGACTCAATTAGATGGACTTACTTCCCGAACGTTGGGTAAGTAATCAATTCATTTATCAAAACAGCAACCTCGTTGCGAATATAAAATACACCACAGAGCCGGATCCCTAAGATTTTTGAGCGAATATTCAAGTCTCCTTCGAAAGGAAGATCTTAAATCTGAAAACGAGTTTTGGGATCCGCTCTAACTGTTAAAATCATTTTGAAGACTCGAAAACATTTTTAAGAATGTTTGGAGTAATGCTGATTTAATGAAATAAATCAGTCCCGATGTATTAAAAAATATCTGAATATTATTATTTAAATAATATTCCCATAAGGATAATCCTTATAAAATAATTGAAGTAAAAGTTTTAAACTTATACATGAAATGAATAATAAATAACCAAAGATATACTTATACGAAAGTACGATCTTTATTTGAATAATCGAAAATAAATTTTATTATCGAAACATTATTCTTTAATAAAATAAAAAATATTATTTAATAAATAAGCGGAGTCATAAGTCCTCAAATGAATATTCAAAATAATATTCATTAAATAAAGTAAGCGGAGTCATAAGTCCTCGAATGAATATTCAGAATAATATTCATTAAATAAAATAAAGTTATGGAATAAACCTTATTCGATTAATAGTTTTGAAAACTACATCTATATATATATAAATATATATATATATAATATACTCGGGAACATCGACTCCCGGTTTAGAAAATGTTCACCTTTGGGTTCCCTTATACTAAGGGTATACGCAACTACTGCTTATCTCTAGCATAGATATTATGCAACTTATAAGCATTTGAATCAACAATTAGATATCAAGATTACGAAACAAGCATGCATATATACCATATCAGCCTGTTCCAATATATCGCAAGATTTGCTAATAACAATCAAGCACTTATCACAAGATAATGCGTATGCATATATACATCACAACAACAGTATGACGGGTAGAAAACTTGCCTGAGCGACTGGGGGTGGTAAAAGTCCTGGGATGAGTCTGGTAACCTATAAACATCATATAAGTTTGAATTAAACCAAAGTCGCTTAAGAATCTATACTTTAACCAATTAGACCCTAACGTTCGCTTTTGCGCTTAACGATTCACTTAAGTCGCTCGAGTACCCTCGGCTCCACCATTTTTAATAAATTAACCATTAATATTTTTAAGGCGATTCTTTCGCGAGTACCCTACCAAATGTCTAACCCACTTTACATAATTGTTTCATAATCCAATTAGTCATTTAAGGGCCTTAACTAATGTTTCAAAGTAAGGCGAGGGGTAATGGTTTGTTCGCGAAATGCCGTTACTTAAAACGGTCGTTTCTCCTAAACCGTACATCGGAACCAAGTGATCCACATATCAAAATGAAGCTTACGACACGCTCTAGCTAAACATAAAAATGTTACAGATTTTTTATTGAGTTTTCTATCCTGAAAACTAAGAACAAGCAGTTGAATAAAAATGGGCATTACGACGGCTATATTTACGAGTTTTCCAAGTTTCTCACTACACCAAAACCTCACCAAACAACCCACAATCATTAACATATCAAAACCTCAACTAAATAATACTACACCAGTCCTTATTCTTCAGATTCTTCATCTCAACCAACCACAATCAATTTTTATTAACTATAACAAGATTCATTCACCAAATCACTCCAAATCCAAATCAAACTACTAATAATCAAAGGTCATGCTTCTCATTTAGAAAACCAACCATCAAAATCACTAATAATCAAAGTAAAGGATAGGGTTTGAAGTTTATACCTTCCTTGGGAGGTGTTAAGTTGCTAGGAAGCCTTAGGGAGCCTCCTACAAGCTTGATCTTTCCAAAGAATTCAAGAACACAAAGTTAGTCTTTGAAGTTTCTAAAAGTCCGATTTAAAGAACTGTAAAAATGAGGGTCTTTCCATGCTTATTTGGACAAGACTTGTGAATAAGAGTTGTAGGCCATCTCAATACCTTTCCAACGAGCTATAGAACATAACATTTGAGTGAGAAATGAAGGAGATACAGCAGTTTTAATGTGCTGGTTCTGTTTTGGCCGAGAGCAATGGAAATGGGGGAGGAAGATGAGAGCTTGTGTTGACTTGAACTTGTGGTGGAAATGAAATAATTTTAGGATATTTACTTGAGTAGTTGTTTGGTTTAAATTAGTGGAAAGTGACATAAGCATGGTGATGTCATCAAGCTTACATAATTCTTGCCACTTGTCTCATCCTTATGGTGGAAGCATCTTTTTAAGCTTAATCCTTATATTAAGATGTTAACTAAGTGCATTAATCTTGCACTAATTGACCCTCCTCCTTGCCTCTTGCATTACTTAGTCGTTTAATTATTTTACGACTCGTTTATTGTTCATTCTCGTTGATCGTTTGAGGGATCATATCCAGGATCTCATTACTTGGGTTCCCCTAAACCTTTTTTAATATTTTATATTCCTTTTATGATCCTCTCTTATAATCCTTGAATTTAAATCCTTTTAATCATGTTACATTATACTCAATTCTTTCGGTATCTGGTGGATTTTCGGGAAAAATCAAAGTGTTCGAATTTGGATTCTGACGATCTTTACATACAATTATATACCATATGGAGTACTAATAAGATCTCAGAATATCAATAAAAGAACTCCTACATAGTGTGGCATGAAAAGTTTTCTTAATCAGCAAAATCACTATTCATCAGTGTTTCAAAGATTCCAAAAATTGGGGTTATTACAATAACTAAGAACTTTGCTCAAAATCTGTCATCATTCTGAAGTCTACTTTAGAATGAGTTCATGCATGAGTCCACCTCAACTATTTTGTGCTCATTTTATGCATCTTTTGAAATTCCATTTTACAGTGGCTTCTCAATGTAAGTGGGTCACGACTGCTTATCAGAATTTATGCTGTTATCAGAGTATTTCTCCAGTAATCATAGATTGTGAAAAGTCACCAAGAAAATTTTATTTTGCTTTTCTAATGCATATTACTTAATACCGGCAATGCACTTGGGTCTTCCCTTCCATATTTTTACTCTAGATCTCAAAGGAGTACCTGATTTTTATTTCTTTTCTTTTTCTTTTGATAAGTGAGGCTTATCAGCACTTAGTACATCCATCAGATTTACTAACATCAAAACCTAACAGATAAGAAGCACTATTCTAGTTTTTGACTTAGTAATAAGATACAAAAAGTAAACTTAACTAAACTCAATATTAGAATTTGCTTGTGTCAAAAGATTTCCACATAAATAATTATTCAAACATGGGATCTTTAGTATATTAAAGACTACTAGGTCAGCATCTAGCATAGTTTTCCTCATCCTCAGAATCTGAAGCATCTGACCAGCTTTTCTTCTTTGTGACAAGAGCCTTGCCTTTGTCACTTTTCCCTTTTCTGTAATCAGGAGATATGTGGCCTTTCTCACCACAGTTGTAGCATTTAATATTTGAGTAATCTCCTATGTTAGACTTTCCTCTTTTGCCTTCAGATTTTCTGAAACCTCTCTTATCAGAACTTGCACCTTTCCTGGAAAACTTCTTTCCTCTCCTGAATTTCCTGTATGCAATCTTTGTGATTCCTTTCACCATAAAACCACACAGCTTCATTATCTCTTTATCAGGGTCCATCTCAGGTATACTTTCAGTTTCTGAGTCATCAGCAGTATCAGAACTTGATGACTCAGTATCAGACTTTGTGATGAGAGCTTTTCCCTTGCCTTTCCTTGAGGCCTCTTTTTTGGGACTTTCCTCCTCAGCCACAAAGGCAACTGTCCTTGACTTTCTTCCATTCCTCTTGCTTCTTTGTTCCATCTCAATTTCATAAGCCTTGAGCATCCCATAAATTTCATCAAGAGTTGTTTCATCAAGATTATAGTTGTCTCTTATTATTGTGGCCTTCAAATCCCATCTTTCAGGAAGAGCTAACAGGAATTTAAGATTTGAATCTTCAATATCATACTCTTTGTCAACTAATGACAAATCATTCAAGAGTTTGACAAATCTGTCATATAAATCAGTTAATGACTCATCAGGTTTTGAGTCAAAGTGCTCATACTCTTGAGTGAGTATCGTCTTCCTGTTCTTCTTGATTGAATCAGTTCCCTAACACTTTGTTTCCAAAGCATCCCATATCTCTTTTGCAGTCTTGCATTGAATTACCCTGTTTGACATGACATTATCAATGGCACTATGCAGCAAGTGTCTTACCTTTGCATCTTTCACAATCGATGAGATATCTTCAGCAGTGTAATCACTTTTCTCCTTTGGTACAGACTTTGCTGGCTGACTTGTAACTTCCACAGAGAGTTTGGTTGGCATATGTGGTCCTGCATTAATCCTATCGAGATATTATGAATTTGTAGCTTCCAGAAACATAGCCATCTTCACTTTCCATATGGAATACTCAGAAGGTTTCAACATAGGAACTCTTATAGTCTCATATCGACTATGGGTTATGGTTTTTGGAGGTTCTTCAGTTTTGGTGGGCTTGGTTGGAGTTTCTTCTTCAAACATGATTGTTTATGGATCTTAAACTTTTTTTGTGTTAACAGATTGCTCTGATACCACTTGTTAGGTCACACACTCTTAGAAGGGGGTTGAATACAGTGTTTACTACAATCAAATCGAATATAAGAACTCAAGTAACAGAAAACAAATTTTATTCAACATAATAAACTATGTTACAATATGGAACTGTTCTCTCTCAGTGATGAACAAATTATTACGAGAGCTACTAGGGTTATATTGAATAATAACTTCGATAATGATAACACATATAGTGTAAACGCTATGTCTGTGTTTATATACTACACAGTTACAAGATAATGTTCTAATTGATATGGAATATAATTCTGCTACATAAAATATATCTTTTCATCCAAGTATTCTATTCTTCGTAGAATTCCTTCTTCATGCATATTTCTTCATGTCTTAGTCTCGATCTTCTTTCCTTTCAATCAGCCGCATGCCTTATCTGAAAGTCACCTTAAGTCCTGATATTATCTCCTGATAAATTCTTCTGATAACTTAAGTTCTGATAACTTAAGTTCTGATATCTTAAGTTCTGTCTTCAGTATAAGTGTTGATTTCAAGTTAAGTACTGATTTATCCTGTTAGTTAAGATCAGAAAACTAAACACAAATTATATTACACATGACATCACAAATATATCTAACAAAGGAGTTTTCTGATATAAACCTCTAATTGGATGAACTGGAAGAAGTAAGAGGAATTGATGCTCACAGACATCTTCTTGAAAGGCTGGTGTTTAAATACAAGGCAGATAGAGAAATCACATGGTCTCTTCACAGGACTCTTGAAGAAAGCTGTTATGCACTGATAAAGATCTACTCATCTTTCAAAAAGAACTTTGGATTCAATATGACTGTAAGAAGACTAGTTCTAAAGAACATTGAAGAGCTAAGGAGTAATAAAGCCAAAGATGCACTCCCAAAGACTCTATTAATTCCCTTCACAGGAAGTAGAGTGCATCCGAGGCCTTATTGGCTGATGGAATTCATGGATACAAGGTGTAAGAAGATTCTTCATACTGGATGACCAATTGAGTATCTCTAGCAATGAGACTCTATTCGAAATGCAAGAAAAACTGGATCTATCTGAAGCTGATGAACTTGAATTTCACAGACAACTCCAGAATCAAATAGAAGAAAATGACAGAAAGCTTGGAAAGAAATCCAGAAAGTCAAGGAAATAGAAATTATCTGCTCAGACTAGAAGAGCACCTTGACAATGATTGTGAGAACTCTTTGTACACTTTACTTTGTTCAATTTTCAAATAAATAGTTGTAGCACTTGTCAGTTTGATCTACTATATCTCATACTGTACATTTAGGGTGTTTTGTTATCATCAAGTTTCTCTTAATTTATGGCTATAATTCTAGTAGACATAAATTAGGGGAGATTGTTAGGAATATGTTATGTACTTGATGATTAGATTAACAAAACACCTTAGTAGATTTGACTTAAAGTATTTGTAGCTCTCGACGGATGCTTTATTACTATCCCGACGGATGATCTTTATAGTCCTGACGGATGGTAACTAAACATCCATCGAGAGTGTAGCTTATGTAACAATAAGATTGTAGCACATTTCTGCAAGCAACAATGTGTAGATCCTGTAGGAGTATATAAGTCATGTTGACTACTAGTTGATATACAGAATATAGTGACTAATTGTAAATATAAGATGTCTTGTAATTCTGTATAAATGAAATGGAGTCAAGTGAAATAAAAGGCTCCCGACAGATGGTTCACAAAGGCTCCCGACGGATGGTCAATAAAAGCACCCGACGGATGATCAACAATATCCCGACGGATGTTCTAATTTAAATATCTGTTGACAGTGATAACATAGTCACATGCGTTGGGTGTTTGCAAATGGAATGTGGAAGTCTAATTGCAGGTGTTAGAGAACAAAGAAGCATTACCATTTCTATGCAATCGTGAAGACAGTCAAAAATACTGGAAAGAGTAATGAAGCAGCATGATTTTAGACTAGATAAAATTTGTTTTATTTTCTTGTCTTATTTGTCATGTAACTTGGTGATATAAACTAAGTGTAGCAAGTAGAACAATTAACTAAGCAAGCTTATTTTCAAATAAACATATCAAGTTGTATTCTGTAAGCATTTCTCTGTAGTTTTATTTGTTCAACTTGTAAAGCAGCTGTGAGCTAATATATATATTTGGTGAATACTTTCAAATCCACCAGAAAGTTTTAAAAGCTTGTATTTTTATTACTGTCATATATTATCAAGTTAGAACATACTTAAATTTGGAAAAAGTACCCAGAATTACATTCAACCCCCCTTCTGTAATTCTTGTTGTATTGATAGGGAATAACATCATCATTAGAGGTCTGGATTTCATTGACAATTAGGGCACTTCAACCATCTACAACATGCCCTTGGCCAGTTCTTAATGATTTTTTTTGAATCATTTCTAGTTCATATGTTTTTAAGATTCCATAAAGAACTTCCAGAGTTATTCTGCTCAAGTCTCTCCCTTCTCTGATTGCTGAGATTTTCTGTTCCAAATGATCAGGAAGAGTGAGCAAAAACTTCAAGTTCACTTCTTTAACTTCATAATATTTATCATGAAGATGCAAGTCATTAATCAGCTTGTTAAACCTTTCAAACACATCAGTAATGCTTTCCTTTGGCTTAGCCATAAAACCCTCATACTGTGAAATCAGTATCTTTCTTTGATTTGACCTAACTTCCTCAGTTCTTTCACACAATATTTCTATCTTTTCCCAGATCTATTTTACAGTGTCATAATTGACAATGTTGTTGTACATTACATTGTCTAGTGACTCTATTAAGATTAACTGCAAGCCACTATCTAGGGAGACTTTTTATTTCTCATGCTTCGTGTATTCTGAAAGATCCTTAGGAGCATAATGAGTTGGGATAACCATATCTCCATCTGTAGATTCATCAACTCTAACCATAGGAGTGAAGTGCCCATTTTTGAGGATCTGAATGTATATTGGATTGGCCATCCTGACAAACAGAATCATTTTCTTCTTCCATAGAGTGTAGTTAACTTTATCAAAAGTAGGGATTTTGATGCTATTGATTCTCTGTATATTCATTCTTCCAAGATCTTGAATCTGTTTACTTTCAGATTTTGCTCTAATACCACTTGTTAGGTAATGAATAACACACAGGGGGGTCAATGTGTTTTAGGTATTTTTATGCTTTTCTTGATTTATGAATGATGGTGAATAAAGTAAAATAAATCTTGTAGTGAAATGTGTTAATATTGAAAGTAGGAAGTTAACAGTAAAGAACACAAATCTTCAAAACTCACTTAATTTTATATTAAAATTAAGAATGTCTTGCTACAAAATTTCTAGGCTCTTTGATAAAGAGCTTAACTACTTCCTTGATAGAATTACAAGAATTTTTTTGATCTAAATTGTTACTTCTAACAAAGGACCAGTGTTAACTTTATATGATAGTTAACTACTGGTTTACACACTGTGTAATAAGACGTGTTTTTCACTATAGTAAACTATCACTTATCATTCCATTTTAGGAAAAGTATATCTTCCATTTCTGGCTTAGCATATCTTTATATATTGTGTTAACTTTGATCTTCCTTTGTCAGTTTATCTTCACCCTTGATCTTGCACACTCTTCAAGCTGATTTTTGTAGACTTGTCAGTCCAACTGGTTGGAATGTTCGTTGATTGTTAATCTTAAATACTGAACTGGTCTGTACTTTGTACTTTGAGTTTTACCTCGAGATCTCCAGTTTGGTATATAGAGAACTTGACATCTCGATAAGTATATTGGCTTATCGAGATCTCTCATTACTCTAAAGTTGATTTGACTTGTAGAGGTCTCTGAGTTCTCTATAAGAGAATTTAGCTTGTCGAGATCTCTCCACTTCATGTCTTCACTTTAGCTTATAGACATCTCTGAGTTCTCTATTGACTAATTGACTTTTCGATAACTCAAAGTTCTCTAGTAATATTTAACTTGTCGATATCTCAGAGTTCTCTAGTAATAATTGACTTATAGATATCTCAGAGTTCTCTAATGATTTTTGACTTGTCGATAACTCAGAGTTCTCTAGTGATATTTGTCTTGTCGATAACTTTGAGTTCTCTAGTGAAGAAATGACTTGTCGATATCTCCAATCTTCATGTCTTCAATTTGGCTTATCGATATCTCTGAGTTCTCTAGTAGCTTTCCTGACTTCTCTATAAGTCATTCTGGAGTTCTTGAATGACTTCTCTATAACACTAAATCTGTGATTCGTAGAGATCTTGACGTAGATTATTTTTCTCAAAATAGATTTATTCAACTCCAAACTTCTTCATAATTCTTCTGTGGCATGATCTTCTTGATATACTTCCAGATAAAATTATTAGGCTTGATACTGTTTAAAGAAAAAGACTTCAGTCTACTCTTTGACATTTCTATAGACTTTAAATGTTACAATACAAAATGCAAACTAAGATTACAATACAACTTACTTAGGGTTGTTAATTTGACTTAGTCTTGTTATTGTACAGGCATGTCTTACACATCAAAACTCATCCGGGTCAGCTTACCAAGTTTGATCTAAAAGTTGATGAAGGTATTTTTGTGGGATATCCATTATCTACAAAAGCCTTTAGAGTTTATAATCTGAGAACTGGAACAGTCATAGAATCCACGTCACACCCCAACTTTAATAATAGATATTATACAAATTAATACAATAGTTAACAAAAGGAAATAAATACATCCGAATCCAAGATCTTACAGTTTAGGGTTTGGAACAGCCCAATACTATTAAGGAATACAACCTGATTTTTAACATCGAGTCCTCACACAAAACGATCACTAATCTACCTGAGCTCGAACATACAAATCGGCATCAAAAGTCTTACGCGCTGTCTGCTTGAATCTAACCATATCTGCTAGCTGTAATATCATGGTGAAAGCAAGTAGTGAGCCAAATGCTCAACAAGCACTATAATATACATAAACAAGAATAAAAGAATAACAATGGAAATAAAAAACTCAACAATATAGTATCAAGAGATAAACTTTCAGGGTGATGGCATCTTTTATTATTATAAAATAATTCAAAACCATTTCTTTATCAAAAACTATTTTATGACGCTTCCGATTACAGCCGGTGATCAGCCGCAAAATAATCCCGAACCTCGCTGGGTTCTAGAATATTAATGGGATCCTTAGGCAACCTTTAAGCCTACAAATTAAGAGCGGAAAGGACTTGCGTCTCAGTCCAAATCCACTTATTTTTAGAAAATTTTCCCCCTTTTGGGACTGAAAATCCAAATTTTTAACTTTTTATTTTAAAAAACTGATGCCAAGTGACAGTTAATCTATTAAACAATGAACATCTTTATCAAGGTTCTAGATCAACTTTAAATCCATGATCAACTAGACTATACCTTATCAAATGGAATCGCAAAGTTTCTATTCACAAGGAATTTGACAATGAGGTTTAACAGGGTTGATGGATAGTATAAAGGAACTAAGTCAAACTAGATTCAAGGTAATGGTTCCAGATAAGACATAGGTATTATAATATAAAGAAGGTGAGCATCTATTTAAAGTATAACATAGTATCATGTTTTAGGGGTAATGATAGGGTTATCAAGAAATCATGAACAATGTTAAGGAATAACTGACTTTTAGGTATCAAGATAAGGTTACTGAGTATAACTTGCACAGTGTTCAATATCACAATTAATTTGGTATACTAGTATGGTATGACTTTTGATTTACTCATAGAAATCTTCAAGTAAAATTAAACTACTAGCAATAAATACTTGAGGGTTCATGGCACTTGCATATAATACGAAAAATAGATTTGAAACCACTTGGATCATATATATCAAGGTGAATTAGAATACTCGCATCATATATAAGAACTGGGTTATCACACACTTGCAGCATAAACAAAAAGGTAGGTTGAAACACTTGCCTTGAGAAAGGCTTGACTTGACTGGCAGGTGGGAGCAACTGGAGCTTCACTCTACTTTAATGGCAAGTTTACCCTCATCTCGAGAGCCTACACAAAATAATAATAACCTCATTATAATATATACTCACTAACTTAAGCTAATTATAAACCGAAATTACGCATATTGGCACTTAGGCCTATATACACATACACGCTTACAATTACCTTATAAGCATAATAGTTCAAATAACCACATATGCTCACATAACACATTTAAGTACATAATAATATATCAACATACTATATTGCATCACTAAGTTTGGATGATATCACTCCACTTACTCAAGTCACTTAGTTATGCTAAACTAGCCAAAACTCTTAATATCGACCTCTCAACTCGAAGTGCCTTTTCTAAACCATCAAGTTCTTATGGACCCTGACTTAGGCCTTACACTCTTCTGACCTTATACTATCTTACAACTATGATGGTCAACCTAGGCCTCACTCATAAGTTTTCTAAAACTAAAGGTTAAGTGATTGTGCTGATTATACTGATTTCAGGATGACACCAATGAGTTTTTGAGTACAATTGACACCCTTAAAATTTAAGTTTACCTCCCAAACTTTTACAATAGACTCTCCTGATCATAAGGTAACTCCAAAACTTGGTGTGGCTCAAGGGCCTAGCTTGGGCCTACCTGGGCCTAAGCTTAAAGTCCAATGTTCCCCTGTTTTCTCGACAGAAAAGTGTCCTGATTTGCACTAACTTGTGGCACATGATTCTAACTCAATTCCTATGAACTATGGCTGGAACAACTCCTCTGACACTCCTTCTAACTAGGGCTAACCAAGGCCTAGTGAGGGCCTACCCATGACATTGTCAAAACTCCCCATCTCTAAGTTGCAACAAAATTGTCCCCTGATGGACATATTTAGTGTTTTCACTTGTACACCTAACCAAACAACTTACAACCTCTAATAAACACCTGAAATCTAAAGTATATTCCTAGTTCTAGCTTCTGGTGTCTTGGGCCTGAAAGTGCATTATAATGACATGGTCAAATCTCACTCTAAACCTCATGGAACCAAACTAAAATTCTGCAGAATCTAATGTACCCCTTTTCACCATGTTTCTCACATGACAAACCAAACCAAACATCAATAAAAACCCAAACCAAACCTCAACCAAGGAAACTTTCTGAACTAACACTCCCACACACAACATTTTCTTAGTGGAGATCATCCTTACCTAAGGTACAATATAACAAAACAATAGTGAACACAATAGACTAATTACAAGTCATCTCAAACTCGAAAGTAACACTTAAATCCTCCAAATATATACGAACCAAAAATACATAAGGAGCAAAAATCATATTTAATATCTTAACTCAACTGAAATTAGAGATTATTAACAAAAATCAATCCAAATGATCAAGAACTTTCGAAAATCATGAGTTGGATCTATGCATGCATGCTTTCGAATTTACAAGCCAAAAAAATATGGTTTCCAAAATAATTTCATAATAAAATCAACATGCAAGCCTAGCATTAACCATAACTATGTGATCACTTTGCATGCAAAGAGTTTTACCAAGTTTTTTATTTCCAAAACCAAGCTATCATCACATAAACATTCAAAAATTAAGAAAGCAACAAAGAAACACCATTAAGAACCATTCATTTGGCTCCCTTATGGTCATGGTTGAATGAAGTGGAAGGGAAATGACCATATAAGAAAGAGCTTCACTCTCATGACTTGGAATTTCACCATTACTTGTAGTTCTCTCAATAATACAACCTTAAATCCATAAGAATCAAGATTATATTTTGAGTTCTAGTTAAAACTATGACATGCAAGATCAAAACATAAACTTTTCACCCTAAACTCTTTGGATTATATATGAACAAGATATAGGAAGTAAGATTACTTTGATGGAAGATGAATGTTTGAATGGAAATAAAGAAGAAAAGGGGGGTGGGGACTTCGGCCAAGGAAGGAGCCGAGAGAGGGGATGGTCGAGAGAGAGAGGAGAGGGAGGAGGGTGAGGAGAGGGAGGAGGGTGAAGTGTGGAGTGGAGTGATTTTGATAACTTATATTTGTTTTTATGGTTTGATTTGACTAAAATGTGAGTGGAGTTGGAAATTGACAAAAACAACCTTCTAGCAAGCTTGTGCCATTTTGCATGCAAGGATATATAAGTAATTTGACTAATAAAGTGGGAGTTAGTGGGGTTGGAATTTCCAAGTTTGCCCTTAACTTGTATTGGGATCAAAATGCATGCATGGGCAACTAAGTAAATTGCAAGTTAAAATTCAACTAATTTATGTAAAATAATTTCTATAAATATAAATGCACTTCCATAAATCACAAAATATAAATCAAAAAATAGCTTATAATTTTAGAAATATAATGATATAAGATTTGAAAATTTGTTGTTAAAAGATTTTTAAAATCAATTTTTCATATAAAATGAAGTACTTTTGATTACCATTTTAAAAAATACTAAATTATAAAATTTTCCTTTCAAAATTTTTTAAATAAACTAATACATTAAACACTTAATTTATAGGCACTCAACATATAGATCATCCACATTTATAATTCAACATAATTTAAATCTCAATTATAAACACACAATTATATATAGATAGGGTTTAGAAATACTGGTTGTATCATTCTCTCCCCCTTAAAGGATTCTATCCTCAGAATCTAGGAGAATAAGTGAGGATACCGGCTACGCATATCCGACTTTAGTTCCCACGTTGACTCTTCAACCTTGGGATTTCTCCAAAGTACTCTTACCAACTTGACCAACTTATTTCTAAGACTCTTCTCTTGCCAGTCGAGTATTTTGACAGGTTGCTCCACAAATGACAGGTCTGCTTGAATCTCTATAGGTTCATACTCTATCACATAGTTGGCATCAGAATTATACTTCTTAAGTAATGACACATGAAACACATTATGAACATGCTGATACTGAGGCGACAAAGCTAATTCATAGGCCACCTTTCCCACTTGACTCAAAACTTCAAAAGGACTAATATATCTAGGTGCTAACTTCCCTTTCTTGCCAAATCTAGACAATCCTTTCCTTGGTGATACTTTCAGCAATACGGCTTCACCTACTTGGAATCTGATATCCTTCCGTGCCGGGTCTGCATACTTTCTTTGCCTATCTTGAGCAACAAGTAATCTCTTCTGAATCAATTTGACTATCTCATGCATTTGTTGCACCAATTTCGGGCCTAGAATCTTTCTTTCTCCCACTTCATCCCAGCTGGTTGGTGATCTGCACTTCCGTCCGTATAAAGCTTCATATGGTGGCATGCCAATACTGGTGTGATAGCTGTTGTTATAGGAGAATTCTATCAATGGCAAGTGATCGTCCTAACTTCCTGTAAAATCAATCGCACAGCTACGCAACATGTCTTCAATTATTTGAATTGTCCTCTCGCTTTGACCATCGGTCTGTGGATGATACGACGTACTCATGTTTAACTTTGTGCCAAGACTTTCTTGAAATTGCTTCCAGAATCTCGAGTTAAATCATGGATCTCTGTCCGAAACTATCGATACAGGTACGCCATATCGTAATACGATTTCACGCACATACAGATGGACCAATCTGTCCAATAAAGACCTCTCATTAATCGGAAGAAAATGTGCCAACTTCATAAAGCAATCAACTATAACCCATATAGCGTCATGTCCGGATTTCGTTCGTGGTAATCATACTATAAAGTCCATGATAATGTTTTCCCACTTCCATTCTGGAATCTTTAAGGGCTGAATTAATCTAGTTGGTCTTTGATGTTCTGCCTTCACTTTCTGACAAGTATAGCATTTTGCAACCCATTCTGCTACTTCTCGCTTCATATTTGGCCACCAAAAGTTTTGTTTCAAGTCCTGGTACATCTTGGTGCTTCCTGGGTGGATTGAAAATCTAGAGTTGTAAGCTTCTTGCAGTATCTCATTCTTCAATTCAGTCATATGGGGAATCCAAATTCTTGAAGAAAACCTTAGTATACTTTGTTAATCCCTTTGAGTACAAATCTCTTCTCCGGTCAGTTGATTATTCTCCTGCTTCATCACTTCTTCCTGACATTTCTTTATCTTTTCTAATAATGTTGGTTGAAAAGTCATAGTATGACAAATCTCTTCAACTTTTCTGCATCCATAAAGTTCTAATTCAAATCTCCTAATTTCTTCAGATAATTCCTTTGGTATTGCTACCATATTCAACCTCTCCTTCCTACTCAAAGCATCAGCTACCACGTTCGCCTTTCCTGAATGATAATTTATCGAGCAATCATAGTCCTTAATCAATTCCAACCATCTCATTTGCCTCATGTTGAGCTCCTTCTGAGTGAAAATATACTTTAAACTCTTATGATCCATGTAGATCTCACACCTTTCTCCGTATAGGTAATGTCTCCAAATCTTAAGTGCAAATACTATAGCTTCTAATTCCAAGTCATGTGTAGGATACTTCAATTCATGTGGTTTTAGCTGTCTCGATGCATACGCAATCACCTTGTTGTATTGCAGTAGCACACACCCCAGACCCTTGTGTGAAGCATCTCTGAAAATCACAAATTCTCCTTGATTATATGGTAATACTAACACCGGAGTTGTAACCAACCTCTGTTTCAATTCTTGAAAACTATCTTCACATTCTGCATTCCATTCAAATTTCTGATTCTTCCTGGTCAACTTAGTCAATGGAGTGGCGATTTTCGAGAAATCTTTAACAAATTTTCTATAATATCCCGCCAATCCTAGAAAACTTCGCACTTCTGTAGGTGTCTTTGGTCTCTCCCAACTCATAACTGTCTCAATCTCTGCCGGATCCACTTTGACTCCTTCACTTCCAATAACATGTCCCAAAAATTAAACTTTCTTTAACCAGAACTCACATTTGGAGAACTTGGCATACAACTTCTCTTGTCGGAATATCTCCAATGCTATCCATAGATGTTGCGTGTGTTCATCTTTCTTTGAGTATATAAGAATATCATCAATGAATACCACTACAAACTTGTCCAAATACTTTTTAAATACATGGTTCATCAAATCCATAAATGTTACATGAGCATTAGTCAACCCAAAAGGCATTACTAAGTATTCATAATGTCTGTATCTTGTCCTGAATGCTGTCTTCGGGATGTCATCTTCTTTGATCTTCAGTTGAAGGTATCTTGATCTCAAATCAATCTTGAAAATAAAGCACTTAACTCCTTTCAGCTGATCAAATAAATCATATATTCTTGGTAGCGGGTAATGGTTCTTAATTGTCATCTTGTTCAACTCCCGATAGTCTATACATAACCTCATGCTTCCATCTTTTTTCTTTACAAATAGAACAGGTGCTCCTCATGGCGACGTACTTGGCCGTATCACTCCTTTGTCCAACAATTCTTGTAGCTAGCTCGCCAACTCTTTCATTTCTGCTGGTGCCATTCTATAAGGTGCCTTTGAAACTGGTTCCGTGCCTGGAGCAAGGTTGATCTCAAACTCGATTTGTCGATTGGGCGGTAAACCCGGTAGTTCATCTGGAAATACATCTGGAAATTCGTTGACTACGGGAATATCTTCAATGCTGAGGCTCTTTCTTTCTAAATCTACTATATAGGCTAAGAACGATCCGCAACCTTTCCTAAGCAATTTCTTAGCCTGGACAATTGTAAGAAACAATCTCTTGCCTCTGACCCTTAAATACCACTTTCTCTCCGTTCTCCGTCTTTAAATACACTTTCTTAGATTTACAATTTATCTGAGCGTTATTCTCTCCTAACCAATCCATGCCTAAGATTATGTCAAACTCCCCTAACTTGAAAAGTATTAAGTCCGCTGAAAATTTATGCCCTGAAATATTAATCTTGCACTTAGGACAGAATTGACTTACAAGAATCTTCTCTTGGTTCGTAATTACCACATCTATTACCTCGTTTAGGGTCCTTTTATCACATTTAAGTTTATCACCGAAAGTTTCTGATATAAAAGATCTAGTAGCTCCAGAATCAATCAATACCTTAGCTTCAACATTATTCATTAATAGTTTACCTGCTATCACCTCAGAATTCTGAACAGCATCCTTCATCTTTAGATCAAATGTCCTTGGTGTTGCTTGTGGAGCTGTTGTAGATGGTGGAGGTAATGCTAATACCTCAGCTGACATGTGAGCACTAGTACTTGCAACGTTCATCACAGCCTTGACTGGTCCAGTTGACTTGCATTCCCTAGCTATGTGTCCAGCCTTCCCAGACTTATAGCATGTAACTCCCGGCTTCGGTATCTTACACTCGTTAGCCAAGTGCCCCTTCTGGTTGCATCTGTAGCATGTCATGTTCAGCTTATTACACACTCCTGGATGTCTTTTTCTACAATGCTCTCTGGTCTCTGAAATCTATTTTCTCCAACTTGTCATTGGCTTGACTGGTTGTTCCCCTTAGGATCTTGTCTCTTATTCAAATTTCCCTTCTTCTAAAAATTTCCTCGTTTGTGGAATCCAATCCTTTTCACACCCCTGTCTTGTGAGCTTCCGGTTTTAGACTTCTTTCCATAAAATTGAACCTTTCTCTTCTTGTTATCCTTTTCTTTCCTTGTCTGAATCCAATTACTCTCAATCAGAGCAGCTTTCTGTACTACTTCAGCATAAGTATCAAGCTCAAACATAGCCACTCTATCTCTTATCCAAGGCTCTAATCCTTGTTGGAATCTTTTTGCGTTCTCTTCCTCAGTGTTGGTATACTTCCTCACAAACCTTGAATGCTCCGTAAACTTCTTCTCGTACTCCAATACAGACATACTTCCTTGCTTTAATTCAAGAAATTTAAGCTCCGTCTGATTCTGCATGTATTTAGGGTAATACTTTTCCTGGAATAACCTCTTAAAACTTTCCCAAGAAACCGGCTGATTTGCTTCCATAGCTTTCACTGAATCCCACCAATAGATGACTTCCCCTTTCAGAAAGTAAGTAGCATATGGCGTCTTCTGATCTTCTCCTAATTGAACCAATTCAAAAGCTCTTTCCATTTCCCTAATCCATGTATTAGCTATTATCGGATCAGTGGTATCATAAAATGCAGGTGGATTCACATTCTGAAAAGCTTTGAAAGTGACAATTTATCGAGGTGGTACTGGTTGATCAGGTGGTTGGTGTGGTTCATGGTTATCTTGGTTTTTAAATTGTTGTTGAAGAGTTCTTTGTTGTTGAGCTATAGCATTTGTTTTCCGTTGTAAGGTTTCCAGTAATCGAAGAATATTAGGATATGTGGTAGAAGTTGTTGTCGGGTTCTTCTTTTTAGGTGGCATGATCCTGAAATTGAAGTTATATCAAAACAAGTATGAACAATACAGAAAATTTCAAGGTTAAGGTGTCACATGTCATTATATTCATTCAATTGGGTTTTAAATTAAACAATAAGGGTGATGCATATAAAAGCATAAGAAAAATTGAAAGCAAATAGAACAATAATGCATAATTATTGAAATTAAGGTCAAGGTACATCAAGATCGGAATAGAGTCTGAATCTTGGGATAACATGCTTAATTAAAGGAAACCAACAGGTAATTATACAAATTCCAACAATACAACGACATGAGAATTAGATAATGGAAAGAACTAAGGCTCCGCTCCATTAGAACGGGGTCTGGTAGTCTTCTCCTCACGAAGCGTCTTCACAATACTTTGGAGCTCGTCCGCAATCATCTGGATAGTATAATGGCTGGTACGGTCTCGGTGCGAAGGCATCTCATCAAGCTTAGTGTTAACGTACTGAACCAAGGTCTCAAGTCTCACAGTCATCTGCTCCTTAGGCTTTCCTCCATAATTTCGGCTATCCGGATACACGTTCTTCAATCGCTCTAACAGTCGATCGTACTTGCCCTGAAGCCTGTCGAACTCACGCCTCAACTCAGCATACACGAAGAAAACAATTGTGTCGGACGGTTCAAAGGATGATGAGGAATGCGCCCTTTGCTGCCAAACAATGCATAGATATATATAGAGAGAATTATTAGCGGATGACTCGAATAACCTATACCTACACTCTCGAATAATATTATAAACCTATATACATATATAACCTATTTGGGCTGTCCAGGGACTCTAAACCGTAGCTCTGGTACCAAAACCTGTCACACCCCTACTTTAACAATATATATTATATAATTAATACAATAGTTAACAAAAGGAAATAAATACATCTGAATCCATGATCATACAGTTTAGGGTGTGGAACAGCCCAATACTATTAACTACTACAACCTGATTTTTAACATCGAGTCCTCACACAAAACAATCACTAATCTACCTGTTCGAGCTCGAACATACGAATCGGCATCACAAGTCTTACACATTGTCTGCTTGAATATAACCATATCTGCTAGCTGTAATATCAGGGTGAAAGCAAGTAGTGAGCCAAATGCTCAAAAAGCGCAATAATATACATAAACAAGAATAAAAGAATAACAATAGAAATGAAAAACTTAACAATATAGTATCAAGAGATAAACTTTCAGGGTGATGGCATCTTTTCTTGTAATAAAACAATTCAAACCATTTCTTTATCAAAAACAATTTTATGACGCTACGGATTACAGCCGGTGATCAGCCGCGAAGTAATCTTGAACCTCGCTGGGTTCTAGAACATTAATGGGATCCCTAGGCAACTTTTAAGCCTACAAATTAAGAGCGGAAAGAACTTGTGTCTCAGTCCAGATCCACTTATTTAAAGAAAATATTTGTCCCCCTTGGGACTGAAAATCCAAATTTTAACTTTTTATTTTAAAAAAATGATGCCAAGTGACGGTTAATCTATTAAACAATGAACATATTTATCAAGAGTTCTAGATCAACTTTAAAGCCATGATCAACTAGACTATACCTTATCAAATGGAATCGCAAATTTTCTATTCACAAGGAATTTGACAATGAGGTTTAACAGGGTTGATGGATAGTATAAAGGAACTAAGTCAAACTAGATTTAAGGTAATGGTTCTAGATGAGACATAGATATTAAAATATAAAGAAGGTGAGCATCAGTTTAAAGTATAACAGGGTATCATGTTTTAGGGGTAAGGATATAGTTATCAAGCAATCATAAACAACGTTAAGGAATAACTGAGTTTTAGGTATCAAGATAAGGTTATTGAGTATAACTTGCATAATATTCAACATCACAATTACTTTGGTATACTAGCATGGTATGACTTTTTATTTACTTGCATAGAAATTTTCAAGTAAAGTTAAACTACTTGCAATAAATACTTAAGGGTTCATGGCACTTGCATATAATACGAAAGATAGATTTGAAACCACTTGGATCATATATATCAAGGTGAATTAGAATACTCGCATCATATATAAGAACTGGGTTATCACACACTTGCAGTGTAAAGAAAAAGGTAGGTTGTAATACTTGCCTTGAGAAAGGCTTGACTTGACTAGCAGGTCGGAGCAACTGGAGCTTCACTCGACTTTAATGGCAAGTTTACCCTCATCTCAAGAGCCTACACAAAATAATAATAACCTCATTATAATATATATTCACTAACTCAACCTAATTATAAACCGAAATTATGAACATTGGCACTTAGGCCTATATACACATACACGCTTACAATTACCTTATAAGCATAATAGTTCACATAGCCACTCATGTTCACATAGCACATTTAAGTACATAATAATATATCCATACACACTATATTGCATCGCTAGGCTTGGATGATCTCACTCCACTTACTCAAGTTACTTAGTTATGGTAAACTAGCCAAAACTCTTAATATCGACCTCATAACTCGAAGTGCCTTTTCTAAACCATCATGTTCTTATGGACCCTGACTTAGTCCTTACACTCTACGAATCTTATACTATCTTACAACTATGATGGTCATCCTAGGCCTCACTCATAAGTGTTCTAAAACTAAAGGTTAAATGATTGTGCTCATTATAGTGATTTCAGGATGACACCAATAGGTTTTTGAGTACAATTGACACCCTTAAACTTCAAGTTTACCTCCCAAACTTTTACACTAGACTCTTCTGATTATAAGGCAACTCCCAAACTTGCTGTGGCTCAAAGGCCTAGCTTGGGCCTACCTAGACCTAACCTTAAAGTCCAATGTTCCCCTGTTTTCTGGACATAAAAGTGTCCTAATTTGCACTAACTTATGGCACATGATTCTAACTTAGCTCCTATGAAATATGGATGAAAAAACTCCTCTGACACTCCCTATAACTAGGACTAACCAAGGCCTACCCATGACATGGTCAAAGTTCCCCATTTCTAAGTTGCAACAAAATTGTCCCCTGCTGGATAGATTTAGTGTTTTCACTCGTGCACCTAACCAAACAACCAACAAACCTCTAATAAACACCTGAAATCTAAAGTATATTCCTAGTTCTAGCTTTTGGTGTCTTGGGCCTCAAAGTGTATTATAATGACATGGTCAAATCTTACTTTAAACCTCATGGAACCAAACAGAAATTCTGCAGAATCTAATGTACCCTTTTTCACCATGTTTCTCACTTGACAAACCAAACCAAACATCAATCAAAACCCAAACTAAACCTCAACCAAGGAAACCTACTGAACTAACACCCCCACACACAATATTGGCTTAGTGGAGATCATCATTACCTAAGGTGCAATATAGCAAAATAATAGTTAACACAATACACTAATTACAAGTCATCTCAAACTCAAAAGTAACACTTATATCCTCCAAATATATACGAATCAAAAACACATAAGGAGCACAAATCATATTTAATATCTTAACTTAACTGAAATTAGAGATTTTTAATAAAAATCAATCCAAATGATAAAGAACTTTCGAAAATCATGAGTTGGATCTATGCATGCATGCTTTCGAATTTACAAGCCAAAAACAATATGGTTTCCAAAATAATTTCATAATAAAATCAACATGCAAGCCTAGCATTAACCATAACTATGTGATCACTTAGCATGCAAAGAGTTTTATCAAGTTTTTTATTTCCAAAACCAAGTTATCATCACATAAAAATTCAAAAATCAACAAAGCAACAAAGAAACACCATTAAGAACCATTCATTCGGCTCCCTTATGGTCATGGCCGAATGAAGTGGAAGGAAAATGACCATATAAGCAAGAGCTTCACTCTCATGACTTGGAATTTCACCATTCCTTGTAGTTCTCTCAATAATACAACCTTAAATCCATGAGAATCATGATTATATTTTAAGTTCTAGTTAAAACTATGAAATGCAAGATCAAAACATAAACTTTTTGTCACGCTCCAAACATTTAGAAAAGACAATATACGACTAATTATATTAGTTAACAAAAGGAAGTAAATACATCTGAATCCAAGATCTTTACAGTTTAGGGTTTGTAACAACCCAACATTATTAACTATTACAACCTGATTCCAATATGGAGTCCTCACACACAAAATCACTAACTACTTGAGCTCGAACATACGAATCGGCATCACAAGTCTTACACGTTGTCTTCTTGAATCTAATAATATCTGCTAGCTGTAATATCAGGGTAAGCAAGTAGTGAGCCAAATGCTCAACAAGCGCTATAATATACATAAACAAGAATAAAACATTAACAATGGAATTGAAAAATTCAACAAAATAGTATCAAGAGATAAAATTTTCAGGATGATTGCATCTTTTCTTGCACTAAAACCATTCAAAACCATTTCCTTATCAAAAACCATTTTATGACGCTACGGATTACAGCCGGTGATCAGCCGCGAAGTAATCCTGAACCTCGATGGCTTCTAGAACATTAATGGGATCCCTAGGCAACTTTTAAGCCTACAAATTAAGAGTAGAAAGGACTTGCGTCTCAGTCCAGATCCACTATTTAAAGAAAGTATTTGTCCCCTTTTGGGACTGAAAATCCACTTTTTAACTTTTTATTTTAAAAACTGATGCCAGGTAACGGTTAATTTCTTAAACAGTGAGCATCTTTATCAAGGGTTCTAGATCAACTTTGAAGCACAGGGAATAGGTCCACTAAATTTCAAGGCCATGATCAACTAAACTATACTTTATCAAGGGAATTGCAAGGTTTCTATTCACAAGGAATTTAAAAATGAGATTTAGCAGGGTTATCGGATAGTATGAAGATATTAAGTCAAACTAGGTTCAAGATAATGGTTCCAGATAAAACATAGGTATTGTAATATAGAGAAGGTGAGCATCAGTTCAAAGTATAACATGGTATCATGTTTTAGGGGTAAGAATAGGGTTATCAAGCAATCATGGACGACCTTTAAGGGATAGCTGACTTTTAGGTATCAAGATAAGGTTACTGAGTATAACTTGCACAGGGTTCCTGTAACACCCCCAAATCCGGGGTCGGGGATCCGGGTTGTCACGAGTTCCATTTCCCTTAATAACACCCAATCTTAATAAATAATCAACTATTCTGTACTGTGACCCCACCATAAACACACACACCACAAGTTATAGTCTCAGAGATGAATATCCAAAAATAATCACAAGTCGTTTTATTCCACAATTATATGCCAATACACCTTAAAAGAGTTTCTGAATAAATTTACATTTCTTTGCCATTATTAAAATTCATAAATATATATAAATCTGGTTCATCAATAGTTGAAAACCAAGCCTATTGGTAGCTCCTATCTCAGCTACGGCGGCATCAACGCTTCCAGAAAACTGCGGAACATTTTCTAACCGCTTGCGAATTGGAAGCTTGGTCCTTTTTATCTTGTCTATCTGATGTTGTGTGATGAAAGAAGAAAGCAAGGGTGAGCAACAAGCCCACCAAAATAATATGTATAATGATTTACAATATATGAGCATTCTCATAGTACTCATGAAAGTCTTGGTCAAGAAGAAATTAACCAAGTTTGATATCTTACCGTGACCAAGTCGCAAAATATTCAGTATATATATACATATATACTTTTCACAATCTTTGAAATCCTCTGACATGTATAATACACACAGAGTTCCCGTTTATAACTGTATAAAATATCGTTGCAAGTTGATCTCATATATCTAACCTTGTCTCAACATTTTTCCGAAAATCTTTGACATGCACAAGATAATCATTTACTAGATATAAGTTTAAAAGATGAAGTTACAAGATACTCCAATATACTTATATCCGAATACTACTTGAACTACCACCGTTCAAGTTATAATCAGTTTCAAAAGTTCATCACCCTGATGAGACTACAAGATAAGATTTGAATAGATTCAATCCTTGGAATATCATTATAAATAATGAAGTTACGAGATACTTCATTAAGTCTCGATATATATATACACCTATATATATATATACATTTCATACACTCCTTGAAAACCTCTGTTATGAAAATTATAAACAGAGTTGCAATATCCAATGAATTTTGGAAAGGAGAAAACCTTGGCATAAACCTGATATCTTGCTGATCAGGCAAAGATACCAATAAGTAACCTTTTCTACTAGTAGATGGATGAATCCCCCACCGGTCATCACCCTGGACACATAAGGACCTTGTGCTGGACCGCCACCCGGCCTCTTACGCGTTGATGGACTGCCACCCAGCCACTTACACTTTGATAGACCGTACCCCGGCCTGTCGCTTATGCCGACTCAATTAGAGGGACTTACTTCTCGAACGTTGGGCAAGTAATCAAATTGTTTTCTCAAAACAGCAACCACGTTGCGAATGTAAAATACACCACAGAGCCGGATCCCCCAGGTTTTGAGCGAGTATTTAAATCCCCTTCGAAAGGAGGATCTTAAATATAAAAGAATGAGTTTTGGGATCCACCCTAACTTTTAGAAATCATTTTGAAGACTCGAAAACATTTTTAAGAATGTTTGGAGTACTGCTGATTTATAAAAATAAATCAGTCCCGATATATTAGAAATATCTGAATATTATTATTTAAATAATATTCTCATAAAGATAATCCTTATAAAAATAATCGAAGTAGAAGTTTTAAAACTCATACTTGAAATGAATATTAAATAACCAAAGATATACTTATACGAAAGTACTATCTTTATTTGAATAATCGAAAATAAGTTTAATTATCGAAACATTATTCTTTAATAAAATAAAGAATATTATTAAATAATAAGCGGAGTCATAATACCTCGAATAAATATTATAAATAATATTCATTAAATAAAATAAACGGAGTCATACATCCTCAAATAAATATCCAATTAATAATCATTAAATAGAATAAACAGAGTCATAAGTCCTCGAATGAATATTCAAATAATATTCATTAAATAAAATAAAGTTATCGAATAAACCTTATTCGATCAATAGTTTTGAAAACTATATCCATATATATATATATAAATATATATATATAATATACTCGGGAACATCGACTCCCGGTTTAGAAATATGTTCACCTTTGGGTCCCCTATACTAAGGGTATACGCAACTACTGCTTATCTCTAGCATAGGTATTATGCAACTAATAAGCATTTGAACCAACAGATATATAAATCAAGAATACGAAACAGGCATGCATATATACCATATCACGTGCTCCAATATATCGCAAGAATTTGCTAATAACAAATATGCATTTATCACAAGATCATGCATATACACATATACATCACAACAACAGTTTATACGGGTAGAAAACTTGCCTGAGTGCTCCCGGATAGACTTAAGCTTAGAGTGGGTCCGATAACCTATGAACAACAACATAAGTTGGAATTAGACCCCAGTCGCTTAAGAAACTAGACTTTAACCAATTGAACCCTAACGTTTGCTTATGGTCACTCCTACGCTTAACGAATCACCTAAGTCGTTCGAGTACCCTCGGCTCCACCATTTTTAATAAATTAACCATTAAGAGTTTTAAGGTGATTCTTTTGCGAGTACCTTACCAACTGCCTAATCCACTTAACATAATTGTTTCATACCCCAATTAGTCATTTAAAGTCCTTAACCAAGGTTTCAAAGTAAGGCGAGGGGTAATGGTTCGTTCACGAAACGTCGTTACTTAAAACGGCCGTTTCTCCTAAACCGTACATCGGAATCAAACGATCCACATATCAAAACGAAGCTCGTAACATGAACTATCTAAACATTGCAATGGTAAAAACCTAGCAGGGAGTTCTCGGGTCCTAATGTTATGAACAAAAGCAGTCTAAAGTAAATCGGACATTACGACGGCTATGTTTACGCGATTTCCCAAATTTATACCATTCCAAAACAATCACCAATCAACCCCAATCCATTCATACAACCAAAGTCCATCCATATCACACTACAACAGCCCCCAAAACCTCAAGTTCTCCAATTTATGTTATTCTCAATCATCAATTTAAGACTATACTTAAGTCCTTTACTAATCAACAAGTTTCAACATTCAATTCACTACAACTCCAACCCAAACTCTAAACCTACAAGCATTAAGCTACTCTTTTACCATAACAACCAAAATCATCCTAATATACAAAGTAAAGCTAGGGTTTGGAGATGATATACCTTCCTTGAAGTGATGTGAGTAGCTAGGAAGCCTTAAGAAGCCTTGAGATGTCTTAGGGATGCTTGGATCTTAAAGGAAAAACAAGAAAATCAAGTTAATAATCTTGAAATCACTATTCATTATCTTCTTCATTGATTTCTTGGAGAAGATTGTGAATGATTTGGAGGCTTAAACTTATAGAATAGCCATAACTATGCATAAGGAGTACTAGATAATTATCTTACCAATTTAGGAAGCTTGGAACTTGAATTTTGAAAATTCTTCTTCTTGAAATGAAGAAAAGCCGAGAGCTCCTTGGTTGAAGAAGAAATGATTTTTTGTTTTGCTTTGTTTTGTTTTGGTTGGTTGATTTTCTTGTGATTTGTTTTGGTTAATTACCTTTTTAACCTTGAACTTTGTGTGGTTTTAAATCATCCAACAATTCCTTCCCTTATGTCATGCTTATGTCATCATGTGATGTCACCCTCCCCTCTTTGTCCTCTTCTCATTGGTTGGATGACATCATCCCCTCTAATCTCTTTGATTAGCTTTGTTAGATATATTTGATAATGTCATGGCTAATATGTTTTATGTTTAGCTTTCAGATCTTACTGAACAGGATAAATCAGTACTTAACTGTTGATCAGTACTTATACTGGAAGTCAGGACTTAAGGATATCAGTACTTATGTTATCAGGAGATAATCATCAGAAGATAGATATCAGAACTTAAGTGCTGAAGGACAATCAGATATGGACAGTAGCTGATTAAAGGAAAGAAGATCAAGATAAACATAAGAAGAGATATGCATGAAGAAGGAATTCCGTGAAGAATGGAATACTTGGAAGAAAAGATATCTGATTGATATATTTTAGGAAGCAGAATTATATTCCATATCAATTAGCGATTATCTTGTAACTGTGTAGTATATAAACACAGACATAGGGTTTACACTATAAGTGTTATCTTAATCGAAGTTATTATTCATTGTAACCCTAGCAGCTCTCGTGATATTTGTTCATCACTGAGAGGTAACAGTTCCATACTGTAACAGAGTTTATTGTTTCAATAAAGTTTGTTTTCTGTTACTTAAGTTCTTAAAGTTTGATTTGAGTATACTATACACTGTATTCACCCCCTCTACAGTGTGTGTGTGACCTAACAAGCTTCTAATTACTTGGCTAATGACCGCTGATCTATTATACGGTTCGCTTAACTTTCGTTTTCGTTCATCGTTTGAGGGATCATACCCGGGATCCTATTACTTAGGTTCCCTTGACCTTTCTCAATATATTATATTCCTTTTTATGATCCTCTATTAAAATCCTTGAATTTAAATCCTTTTTATCCTGTTACCTTATACTCAATTCTTTCGGTATCTGGTGGATTCTCGGGAAAAATCAAAAGGTTCAAATTTGGATTCTGACGATCTTTACATACACTTATATACCACATAGAGTACTAATAATATCCCAAAAGATCAATAAAAGAACCCCTACATAGTGTGGCATGAAAAGTTTTCCTATTCAGCATAACACTATTCATAAGGGTTTCAAAAATTCCAAAAATTGGGGTTATTACAGTCTCCCCTCCTTAAAAGGATTCCGTCCCGGAATCGGATAGAAAATGAATAGGGATGCTCTCTTAGCATTGCACTTTCTAACTCTCAAGTAAATTTTTCCAACATTGTGGTTCTACCATCAAACTCTGACTAGTTTGATAACCCTTCTCCTAAGCACTTGTTCCTTTTCAATCTATAACCCTTCCTGGTTGCTCCATATAGGTTACGTCTGGTTGCATGTCTATGCGCTCATATGCTTCTATTTGTCTGGCATCCGAATTACACTTCCTTAACATTGATACGTGGAACACGTTATGAACTTGCTACATGTTCGGGGGTAGGGATAGCTTATATGCTAACTTCCCAATACGTCTTAATATCTTCAAGAGTCCAACAAATCGTGGACTTAGCTTTCCTTTCTTTCCGAACCTCATCAATCCTTTCCAAGGCTTTCCAAGGGATACCTTTAAAAACACTAGGTTCCCTACTTCCTATTCTTTGTCCTTTCGTGTCAAATCAACATACTTCTTATGTCCACCTTGGGCTACTACCAGTCGTCCTCTGATTAAATCTATTATATCCTTGGTCCTTTGGACCACTGCTGGTCCGAGCATCTTGCGCTCTACAACTTCATCCTATCATAAGGGAGATCGACATTGTCTTCCCTCAAGGATCTCATAAGGCGACATCTCGAAATTGACATATCCTCTATCGTTGTAAGAAAACTCGATACGTGCTAACTCGATACGTCCTACCTTGATAGAATCAAGGAAGGCCCTCACAAACCAACCTAGCTCGCAGTTGCAGTTGCAGGTGAAGCAGCAAAGACCGTACCAAAGGAGAAGAGTGATTATACTGCTGAAGACATAGCATCAATTGCTAAGGATGCTAAGGTACGACACTTACTGCATATTGCCATTGATAATGTAATGTCAAACAGGGTAATCAACTGCAAGACTGCTAAGGAGATATGGGATGCTCTGGAAACAAGGTGTCGGGGAACTGACACAATTAAGAAGAACAGGAAGACAATACTCACTCAAGAGTATGAACACTTTGACTCAAAGGCTAATGAGTCATTGAATGATTTATATGATAGATTTGTCAAACTTTTGAATGATTTGTCATTGGTTGATAAAGAGTATGATCTTGAAGATTCAAACCTTAAGTTCCTGTTGGCTCTTCCTGAATGCTGGGATTTGAAGGCAACGATAATAAGAGACAACTACAATCTTGATGAAACAACTCTTGACGAAATCTATGGAATGATCAAGACTCATGAGCTGGAGATGGAACAAAGAAGCAAGAGGAAAGGAGGAAAGTCAAGGACAGTTGCTCTTAAGGATGAAGAAGAATTCCCCAAAGCATCTTCCTCAAAGAAAGACAAGGGTAAAGCTCTTTTCATAAAGTCTGATACTGAGTCATCAAGTTCTGAGAGTGATGATGACTCAGATTCTGAAAGCTTACCTGAGACTGATGCTGAGGAGGAGATGATGAAGCTGTGTGTTCTTATGGTGAAAGGAATCACAAAGATTGCATACAGGAAGTTCAGGAAGGGAAAGAAGTTTTCCAGGAAAGGCATAAGTTCTGATAAAAAGAATTTCAGAAGATTTGAAGGCAGAGGAGGAAAATCTGACAGAGGAGATTACACCAATGTTAAATGCTATAACTGTGGTGAGAAAGGCCACATATCT
Source organism: Apium graveolens (assembly GCF_009905375.1). Classification (NCBI taxonomy): domain Eukaryota; kingdom Viridiplantae; phylum Streptophyta; class Magnoliopsida; order Apiales; family Apiaceae; genus Apium; species Apium graveolens. The sequence continues at coordinate 95,971,218 of NC_133651.1, forward strand.
CCTGACTGCAAGAAGGTAAAGGGTGACAAAGGCAAGGCTCTTGTCATAAAGCAGAAAAGCTGGACAGACACCTCAGACTCTGAAAGTGAGGAGAACTATGCATTAATGGCAAATGCTGATAAAGAAAGTGCTGAGAGCAGTTCTGAAGCTGCTGAAACAAAGGTACCTCAGACTACTTATGCTTTTCATACTGATGATATTAATGAGTTGAGAAGATATCTTAAAACCATGTTTGTTAGCTATAGAGATCAAACTTTAACATGTGAAAGATTAACTTCTGAAAATCTTGCATTTAAGAAAAGGAATGATTTCTTAGAAAAAGAGTTAGTCATGTTCCATCAAACTCGGAAGGATAGAGATGATGCTTTTTATGTTAGGAATGAAGTGCTAAAATTAAATGAATCTCTAAAAATTGAGTTAGAAAAGGAAAGAGAGATTATCAGGACTTGGACTAACTCTGGCAAAACAACTCAAAATTTGCTAAGTAGTGGAAACTGGAAAGAGGGCTTAGGTTATGGAGAAGATACGAAAGATAAAGGAACTGAAGAAATTAAGCCTGTTGTTAAGCAAAAGCCAAAGTTTAAACCTGTTAAGTTTGTAACTGTAAAGTCTGAAAATGAGAAATCAGAAGTTAAAGAGGAATTAACTTCTGACAAACTAAAACAGGAAAAGACAGCTGAAGTGAACATATGCTTAATGACAAAGAAGCAGCTTAAACATAAGCTGAAAGATGTTAAGAATGTAAACAAGGTAAAATCACCTAGGAAAAATAGGAATGGAAAGGAAGGTGTGAATAAAAGCAATGATTATAAACCTGTTCCTGATGCTCCTAGGAAAACATGTCATAACTGTGGAAGTTCTAACCATCTGGCTTCTTTTTGCAGGAAGAATAAGAATATTAACTCCTTACCTTCAAAATCAGGAGTTAAGAGTCAGTCTGTTAGATACAAACCACAAAATCCTTATTTTCATTGTGGTAGTTTATGGCATTCCATTTATACTTGTAAGGAATATCATAGTTTGTACTATGATTATTATCAAATAAAACCTTCTTTGAAGAAAGTTTCCATTGTTCCTTCTAGTGTAAATTCTGATTCAAAGTCTGATAGTGTAAGTTCTGATAAGAAAAATGTTAACATAAACTCTGATGCTAAATCCGCTGCAAATGTTAACAAACTTAATAAGGCCAAAGGATCTAATCAAGTGTGGGTCCTTAAAACTAATAATTAGTGGTCTTTGTGATTGCAGGGCAACAGGAAAAATATTCTAGTTCTGGACAGTGGATGTTCAGGACATATGACTGGAAATAAGGCCCTGCTATCAAACTTTGTGGAGAAAGCTGGCCCAAGTGTTTCTTATGGAGATGGCAACATTGGAAAAACATTGGGATATGGCAATATCAATCTTGGAAATGTCATAATTAAACAAGTAGCTCTGGTCTCAGGACTTAAACACAACCTACTGAGTATAATTCAAATCTGTGACAGAGATTATCATGTTGATTTCTTTGAAGAACACTGTGAAATTGTGAGTAAATCTAAAGGCAAAGTTGTTCTGAAAGGATACAGGCGTGGTAACATTTATGAAGCTAAGCTTTCAACAAGTACTGATGGTTCTGCAATCTGTCTGATGAGTAGAGCATCAATTGAAGAAAGCTGGAATTGGCATAAGAAACTCTCTCATTTAAATTTCAACAATATAAATGAACTAGTCAAGAAAGATCTTGTGAGAGGATTGCCAAACACAGTATTTGCTCCTGATGGTCTTTGTGATTCATGTCAGAAAGCCAAACAAAGAAAATCTTCATTCAAGAGCAAGACTGAATCATCAATTCTTGAGCCTTATCATCTAATACATGTTGATCTATTTGGTCCAGTAAATGTCATGTCTATTGCAAAGAAGAAGTATGCGTTGGTCATAGTGGATGAGTTCACCAGATACACATGGGTGTATTTCTTGCACACAAAAAGTGAAACTGCATCTATCTTGATTGATCATGTCAAACAGCTGGATAAAATGGTCAAAGATTCTGTGAAAATTTTAAGGAGTGATAATGGCACTGAGTTCAAGAATTTGATAATGGAAGAGTTCTGCAAAAGCCATGGAATAAAACATGAATTTTCTGCTCCTGGAACTCCACAGCAAAATGGAGTTGTTGAAAGGAAGAATAGAACTCTCATTGAAGCTGCACGTACAATGCTTGAAGAAGCAAAGCTTCCAACCTATTTCTGGGCTGAAGCTGTGCAGACTGCTTGTTTTACTCAAAATGCAACACTCAATAACAAGCATGAAAAAACACCATATGAGATGGTGAAGAAAAAGAAGCCAAATCTGAAATATTTTCATGTATTTGGATGCAAGTGTTTTGTTCTCAAGACTCATCCTGAACAGCTATCAAAGTTTGATCTAAAAGCTGATGAAGGAATCTTTGTTGGATATCCACTTTCCACAAAAACCTTCAGAGTCTATAATTTGAGAACAAAAGTGGTCATGGAATCTATCAATGTCTCTTTTGATGACAAGAAGATTACTGGTCTTGAAGATTTCATTGACCATGATCAGCTGAGATTTGAAAATGAAGACTCAAATTCTGATACTGAAAATCCTGACAGTCTAAGTCCTGATACTATAAACTCTGATGGATTAAACTCTGATGTTATTGAAACTGTGGTGACTGCGTCAAAGGAAGATGCACCTATGCAGGGGGAGCATACTCAAGATCCTACCACATCTCAAGAAACATCAGAACATGCATCTGGCTCTTCAAGTTCTGATTCGTCAAGTTCTGATAAGCCAAGTTCTGACAGTGCTGAAAATCTAAATACTGAAGAATCCAACTCAGAGAGCATAGTTTCAGGGGGAGCATCAGAAAATGAAAATGAAGATAGCATGGATCATGGGGGAGCATCCAGTTCTAGAGAAAACCTTCCATCTGCAAGGAAGTGGACAAAATCACATACACCTGATTTGATAATTGGAAATCCTGATGCAGGTGTCAGAACTAGAACAGGTACTTCAAATGAATGTCTTTACAATTCTTTTCTCTTTCAGACTGAGCCAAAGAAAGTGGAAGAAGCTCTTCAAGATGCTGATTGGGTGCAAGCAATGCAGGAAGAGTTGAATGAATTTGAAAGAAACAAAGTCTGGACCCTAGTGCCAAGACCAAAGAATAGATCTGTTGTTGGTACAAAGTGGGTATTCAGAAACAAAACTGACAGTGATGGCATAATTACAAGGAATAAGGCAAGGCTGGTTGCAAAAGGATATTCTCAACATGAGGGAATTGATTATGATGAAACATTTGCACCAGTTGCTAGGCTAGAAGCCATAAAGATATTTTTGGCTTATGCTGCTCACAAAAAGTTTACTGTCTTTCAAATGGATGTGAAAAGTGCTTTTCTCAATGGAGAATTGGAGGAAGAGGTATATGTTGAACAACCTCCAGGTTTTGTAGATACCAAACATCCAGATTATGTCTACAGGCTTGATAAAGCACTTTATGGACTTAAGCAAGCTCCTAGAGCATGGTATGAGACTTTAGCTCAGTTTCTTCTGGAAAGTGGATTCAATAGAGGGACAATAGACAAAACAATGTTCTACCTCAACCATGGAAAGGACTTACTTCTGGTCCAGATTTATGTTGATGATATCATTTTTGGATCTACAAATGACAAACTTTGCAAGAAGTTTGCCAAACTAATGCAGTTAAGATATCAGATGAGTATGATGGGGGAACTTAGCTATTTTCTGGGCCTTCAAGTCAAGCAGAATGAGGAAGGCACTTTTATTTGTCAAACCAAGTACACCAGAAACTTGCTGAAGAAATTTGAAATGCAAGATTGTTCAAATGCATCCACTCCAATGGCCACTGCTACAAAACTGGATAAGGATACCGGTAAATCAGTAGATATTACTGACTATAGAGGTATGATTGGCTCTCTACTCTATTTAACTGCTAGTAGACCTGATATCATGTTTCCTACCTGTCTTTGTGCAAGATTTCAAGCAGATCCAAGAGAACCTCACTTAACAGCTGTAAAAAGAATCTTTAAGTATCTTAAAGGAACAGCTGCTCTGGGATTATGGTATCCTAGAGAATCAGATTTTAAACTAATAGGTTACTCAGATGCAGATTTTGCAGGATGCAAAATTGACAGGAAAAGCACAAGTGGAAGCTGCCAATTTCTTGGAGGCATATTGGTTTCTTGGTACAGCAAGAAACAAAAGTCAATTTCCACATCAACTGCAGAAGCAGAGTATATTGCTGCAGGAAGCTGTTGTGCACAGATTCTCTGGATGAAGAATCAGTTACTGGATTATGGGTTAACATATTTTAAAATCCCTATTTACTGTGATAATCAAAGTGCTATTGCTATGACAGGTAATCCAGTTCAACACTCTATGACAAAGTACATCAGCATCAGGTACCACTTCATTAGGGAACATGTAGATGAAGGTACAGTGGAATTGCATTTTGTTCCCACAGATCAACAACTGGCAGATATCTTCACAAAACCACTATGTGAAGCTACTTTTACAAGATTGGTAAATGAACTTGGAATGGTTTCACGTACTTTCTCTAAATCTGCTTAGACTTGTTCTGTGTTATTAGACTTTATGCTTAGTATTTACAGAATTAATCTCATTGTATATTCTGTGCTTAATTGATAAATGTCTTTAAGTACTGACTGTTGTCTGATATATGTTTCTAAACTCTGATAAGTGATATGTCTGTTCTAGTACCTATTCAATCCTATGAGGATAACTGTGCTAGATACTGACCTAGTAGTCTTCAATAAACAAATGATTCCATGTAAGAAGTAATTATTTCAGTGGAAATCTTATGACACTAGCAAATTCTGATAATTGAGCTTAGTTAAGTTTACTTTGTATATCTTATTACTAAGTCACAAATTAGAATAATGCTACTCATCTGTTAAGTTCTGATACTAGTAAAACTGCTGAATGTATTAAGTGCTGATAAACCTCCCTTATCAAAAGAAAAAGCAAAAAGATCAAAGAATAAAATCAGGTACTCCTTTGAGATCTAGAGTAAAAATGTGGAAGGGACGACCCAAGTGCATTGCTGGTATTAAGTAAATATGCATTAGAAAAGCAAAATATTTTCTTGGTGACTTTTCACACTCTATGATTACTGGAGAAATACTCTGATAATAGCATAAATTCTGATAAACAGTCGTGACTCACTTACACTGAGAAGCCACTGTAAAATAGAATTTCAAAAGATGCATAAAATTAGCACAAAACAATTGAGGTGGACTCAAGCATGAACTCATTCATCAGTAGGTTTTAGGACAATGACAGCTCTTTAGCAAAATTTTAGTTATGTCTTATTTCTAAGATGTACTGAAGTGAACCAGACTTTACTCTTTGTCTGTTATTTAGCTGAATGCACACACTAATCACTCCATCTGAACGATGAAAATTTCTGTGGTGGTCTATGTTATTTTAGATAAACAGTCATTGTGTCATTTTTGCACAAATTCTGAGGACAAGTTCTAGTTACATGTTCTAATGATTAAGTTCTGAAGTCTATAACTCAGAACTTGTATGAGTATTTACTAAGATGGGCATTCCTTTTTCGAGTTAAGAACTTATGTTCTGATGACTGTTAAGTTCTGGTATAGGTCTAAGTTCTGATTTCTCAGTCTAATCCTTTACTTGGCTTATTTGTGAATAAAATTTGATAACAGTCTCAGTTCGAACTAGAATATGTTGAAGTGGAAGATTAATAGTCACTATGACTAGGAATCATGGTATTCGTCCTTGAACAGTCCACTGTTTCTTGTGTCTTGTGCGGTTTAAACCATGATTCCTCTTTCCAATGAATGTTATTCTTTTTCAAAGTCTAGGGAGACGAGGTAGAATTAATTCTACCTGTCAGCATTCAATTTCTTTGCGTCTCCTGGCATTCTCTTGTCTATATAAGCAACCACTTCACATCAGTCTTTCCATCACATTCTTCTCACACACTTATCCTTATTTTTCCTTAAAAAACATAATGGTCAGATACAACATGTTTTTGAACTACCAAACCTTCAATATGGAGCTAAGTTGTGTCGAGTGGCAGCAGGAATGGCATGTCACAGCCATTCCTGAGGAGATATGGGACTCTGTCCCACAGGAGGTACTGACACACCTCCTGTTCTTCTATATGGACTACCATCGCCATCTGGAGCGATTGGAGGAGGAAAGGCTGGAAGCTCTCCGCCAACAAGAGCGAATAATCAGACTCGCCATCTTGTTTATCGAAGATAGGAAGAGGAAGATGACTTGACCTTGTCTTCTTCCTGTTTTTCTTCATCATCAGCTTTGTCAGGCTTCTTAGCTAGGACTAAGGCTGTTGATGTTAGGATTAGAAGCTTAGGGAAAATCTTGTATAAGTACTGATGTAAATTTCCAATTCATAAATGTATTGTCTTGATATATTAATGAAAATTGCTTTTACTTCAAGATTTGATCTCTGAGTTATTTATCTTGTGCTGATAAATCCTGATTGATATTCTGATGACCATTTAAATTTTGTTTTTATTTAAGTTCTGATTCTCTGTCAGCACTTATTCATCGAAATTATCTCGGTCATTTTTAACATGATTTATTTTCAGAATATTAATGTTGCAGTGAAAAATAATTCAATCAGTGCTAACGGGTTAAATTTTGAATTAAAATTGTTTCCCTTGATACATGGAACAGTTTTTCCTTGAAACTCGGCAAATGGGTAAGTAATGATTACTGTTTTCTCGAGCCCAGTAACTATCCGTTATTACTGCATGTCTGACAGGTGTCCAACGGTAATATTTTTTTGTATAAGTACAGCAGAGAGAAGATTTCTTTAATCTTTTTAATTTCTTCATCTTTTACCTCTCTTCTTACTTTTACTCTCCTTCACTTTACTTTTTCCGTTGTTTTCATACAGACATTATATCAAACACCTAACAGGCATACTTAATTCTCAATTTTTTCACATGGCACCAAAGGATTTAATCATTGATGGAGCTAAGTTTGTCCCTAACAACTATGCTGCAGTTCTTGATCACACTGAAGCTCCATCTGACTTGCACTTTGTGCAAGATCTTCTTGCACATAGTGAGGTTGGGTACGCCCTAACTCAGCCTGAATTATTTTCAAGTCAACAAGTTCTGAGGTTCTGGAGGACTGGAGTTTTTGATGATGGTGGTAAACGAGGAACTCCCAGTATTATCTTCCAAGTGGGTGATTCATCCTATGTAGTCACTCCTGGTACAGTACGAAGAGCATTACATCTTCCAGAAGATTGTACTTTCTCTATACCAGAGGAATCAGAACTTCGGGAGTTAATGACTGATTTGGGATATGAAAAGAGTCTGATGAAACTAGGATAATTAAACGGGCTCATATCAGAAGAGAATGGAGTTTCTTCTTCGATTGCATCACCAAGGCTTTTGGCAACAAGTGTTCAAACTTTGATGATATCCCAATAATGAGTCAGCACATCGGGTATGCACTTAGTCAATCAAACTCACTTTGATTTTGTAACTGCTTTAATTGGTTTTATTGGGGATAGGATGACTAGAGGATAGAACTGTTGTTTACTTTGCTCGATTCTGTCAACTTATTTATACGTATTGCTACTGATGAACCCCAGTTAGTCAGCACTCAAACCCCACCTTTTAAGGTTGCAAAAAGGTACTTTAACGACCTGATAAATGCTGACACAAAGAAATCAATGGTGAGACCATTACAGATTCCTCAGTCTGTGAAACAGATTCTGGTAAATGCTGATCCTGCTACTTACCAATCTGTTTACTCCAATGTTCAACCAACTCACCATAACCAAAATTCATCATTTTCAAGTCCCTACCACTCAGGGTATATCTCAGCCTACCCTCAGAACTTATCTCAAATCCTATCTCTCCACTTCACAGACTGCTAAACCTTCTTCTTCAGCACCTACTGTGAAGCCTACATCCTCTAAGCCAAAGAGAACAAAGACTGTTCCTCGAATACCTCAAAAGAGGAGGAGGATTACTTTGAGAGATGAATCAGATTCTGAGGAACAGATTCCTTCTTCAGAACCTGTGGTATATGAAGCTGAGAAAGCAACTTCTCAGAAGGATTCTGATATTGGGGGTTCTAAGCTTCTCAAAAGGCTTAGAATGAATGACTGTTCCTGAAACTCCCAAAGAATCCAAATCAACAAGGAAGTACAAGAAACAGAGGGCACAAAGGCCAGTTTCAGATGATGAAGAGGAAGCAGCTAAGGAAGGGGATCAGGAATCTCTGATCTCACAAGACAAGGAATTTGCTCCAGTCACTTCTTCTCCATCTACTCCATCTCAGGAAAGCTATATCTGACAAGGCTAACTCACCATCTGTGTCATTTGTTGAATCCAGGCACAAGTGCTGAATATTGATATTAGAACCTAGTTGTGTCCTGAAATACTTTCTTAGAAGCTCCAACAGTAAATAATCCTTTCCACAACACCTGTTACTGATGCTGTTCAAACTCCAGAGTTATCAACAACACCTTCTTTGCATCAAGATGCTGATGATCAGACTTTAGGTGAGCATCAGGATTTGGCTGTTGATCAGAACTTAGTATCAGATCAGCAATTAGAGGATGCTGAAGCCTCCATTGCTACTCACACTGTTGTCTTATCAGAAGATACTGATTCTTTAAGTTCTGATGCTGCAAATGCTGGAGATACTGGTGAAGCTGCTCCAACTGTAGATGCTGATGAAGCAGGTCCTTCAGGACATACTCCTCAACCGACTCTTCCTAAGTCTGAACTAGTAAAGGAGTTTGTTATTAGGGATGCACCAGTACCTTGGAATGAAACTCTTGCAGGTCAGGAGTGGACTAAGGAATGGAACTCGGTTTCATGTGTTCCAAATGCATTACATCTTGCTGAGCACTTGACTAAAGCTGATGAAATGTTAAATTCTGATGATTTTAAAACCTAGCTTAGAGTCACTGCATTGAGTACTAAACATCTACAAGGTCTTCATTCAACTACTCATGCAGAGCTACACAAGATTCAGAGAACTTTATCAAACAAGAACAAGTTTGGAAAATTGATAAGAAAAAGTTCTTTCAACCTACCATTGACAGGATTGCTTATAGTGAGAAAACTCAAGAGAAACAACAAGCTCAGATTGATGCCATTCTGACAAATCAAGCTTCTCAGCAATCACAACTTACTGAAATCCAATCCTCAGTGGAATTACTTATCTCTCTTTTACTACCTGCTGATGCCAAAAAGGGGGAGAAGGTAATTAAGTCCAAATGCAAAACAAACAAGACACTGCAAGGAAAGGATGATGGAAAAGATGACCAAGGATACTCTGGAATGGGTAGCGGTCATAGTCAAGGTAGAAGATTTACATCAAGACAAGCTAGTCACAGGACAAGTTCTGATACTGGGGAAAAGAATAAGTTCTGCTTCTGGTAAAAGGATAAGTTCTGATGAACTTCTAGATCTTGATGAGGAAATGTCAAGACAGTTATTTCTTCAAGAAAATCCAGGAATGGACTTGGAAAGTTTAAAGGAAGAAGAAGCCAGACTTAAATCAGAGAAAGTCACATCTAAATCTGAAGCTTCTGGTAAAAAGTCACTTCCAAAACCTAAAGGCATTGTGATCAAAGAAAGGACACATACTGAAGCAACATTGGCTAGATCACAACCACAGATAGATCCAAGATCCAAGGGTAAAGAAAAGGTTGGTGAACCTATCAAGGCTTATGTACCTCCTGAGGAAGAAGAAATTGCTGATGAAAAAGATGATTTTGCTCTGACTTCAAGAAAAGTTCTTAAAACAACCTCTGACATGGCTCAAGTTGTTCAGAGTCAAGAAATTATAAGTTCTGATATTCAGAAGAAGCAAGTAACCTCTGACAGAGCTCAATTTAACTTGATATCAGAAAATAGATCAAAGATACTCCTACCAGGATTCACTAAAGCAAAACAGACTCAATCTTTGAAGACTACTGCAAGTGGTTTTGAAGCAAGAGTGGTTAGTGGAAAGGAAGCTAGAGATAAAACTGGATTGGGAAGTGCTGATGAAAGAAGAGTACACAACACTACCAATGATCCAACTTCCTTGAGTGAACCAGGTATTGGAGCAACTCCTGAGAGATTGAATCAACTGGAATCTGTACAGATGGTTTACCATACCTACTTGAAAGAATACATCATGTTGTATTTCATGACAGATGGTAGGGTTTATCATATAAGACAAAATGCCATTCCATTGAAGTATTTTGAAGAATTGGAGCATGTACTTTTCTTACTTCAAGTGGATGACAGAATAACAGGGATTGCTGCAAACTACTTAAAAGAACAGATTCAGAGACAGAAAAGGCTTTATTCTGTTAAGTCTGACAGCATATATGTTCCAAAGTACAGAGATCACAATGGTGATATTGTTGATATGAAGCCTAATACTGCACAGATCAGAACGTATCTTGGTATTAAGGGACTTGGATTCAATCTAGAGTCTGACAAAGCTTATGTCATAAGACTAGATCAGGAGTTGAGAAAAGCAAAGATCAATGATCTCAGAGCTGCAATCTTTCAAACTGGTGAAGATACTGCAGAGCTTAAAGATGTTAAAAGGAGAATGATTGATGAACTAAGATATGCTGAGAAATGTTTGTTGAAGAACTATCTCAGAACAACTCCTGACATCAGAGAGATCAGAAAATGAAGAAGCCAAGTCGAAGATCTACAATTGCTTAAATTCTGATATTTATACAGACTGAAGTTGTTATCAGAAGTTGAAATTGGTAAAAACTTTAAGGACTGTAAGTTGTAGTTATCTAGTCTAATTCTCATGCATTTGTACTTAATGTTTTTGACATCATCAAATATCTGTTAAACTTGTATATTATGTTAATTTACAAGTTGGGGGAGATTGTTAGATATATTTGATAATGTCATGGCTAATATGTTTTATGTTTAGCTTTCAGATCTTACTGAACAGGATAAATCAGTACTTAACTGTTGATCAGTACTTATACTGGAAGTCAGGACTTAAGGATATCAGTACGTTTGTTATCAGGAGATAATCATCAGAAGATAGATATCAGAACTTAAGTGCTGAAGGATAATCAGATAAGGACAGTAGCTGATTAAAGGAAAGAAGATCAAGATAAACATAAGAAGAGATATGCATGAAGAAGGAATTCCGTGAAGAATGGAATACTTGGAAGAAAAGATATCTGATTGATATATTTTAGGAAGCAGAATTATATTCCATATCAATTAGCGATTATCTTGTAACTGTGTAGTATATAAACACAGACATAGGGTTTACACTATAAGTGTTATCATTATTAGAAAAGATTATTAATTATAACCCTAGCAGCTCTCGTGATATTTGTTCATCACTGAGAGGTAACAGTTCCATACTGTAACAGAGTTTATTGTTTCAATAAAGTTTGTTTTCTGTTACTTAAGTTCTTAAAGTTCGATTTGAGTGTACTATACACTGTATTCACCCCCTCTACAGTGTGTGTGAGACCTAACAATCTATACCTACTGTATAGATCTATTCGGGTACCCAGGCACTATGGCCCAAGAGTCCTGTACATCCCCGACCCATAGGGTCCAGCTCATCACCGGCCCTCATAGTAACCATCCAGCCCGTAGAGTATTTTGATGTCAAATCATTTTGATTTCAAAACATCCCAATTCAGGGTTCGCAAAAAACCTGGAAGAATAGGTATTTGCTCAAGAGATCAATCGATAATATAGGAACAATAATGAAAGGGACTTGCATAATTAAGAGTAATTGTAGTGAAATATAAAATAGTTAACTATTATGAACTTATAATAGGAATCAAGTATTTCAGTATATTACGAGAAAAGTAAGGAATACTTGCCTTGATAAGCTTTAATCACTATTACTGGTTGACTTTGGTTTGAATTGAACGTTCGGCTTTATCCTCAAACCACTACCCTATTTTGGATACGATCCCAACACGCGGGTCCTTCGATTGGAACCTTGCTGAGCTCGACCACTAATCACTAGATCATTCTTAGTCCGATGTCAATCCTCGGGTTGTTCGATTAGCACTTACAGAGTCGAAATACCCTAATTTAGATTGGCGTTTATGCTTAATACATTCTTGCTATCAAATCTACCCAATCGATATAAAAACCCGACTCGTATTTATTGAAATATACATAACATTTAAGGTTCACATCTTCGAAATTCGGTTCGGTACTTATTTTCGGAAAGTACGTATACTCGTTGTTTTAAAAATAGTAGCGAAATTGATCATTTATAAAATAACTTGTCACAACACATAATTAGGTTCGTAAAATATAATTATTTATATCCTCGTTCAATGTCTCCGATAATTGGGGGTTACGTTCCCGTATTTTCGGAATTAATTTCCCAAAAATCGGGCAGCGTTTCCTTTATTTATTGGTCTAACCCGTCAAAACAATCCGACGTCATTCATAATCAACAACAACAATCCACAGCCAACAATCCTAACATTTGCAAATTCCAAACACCGTACGACCTATAATAATTATATCCTATTTTTTTCGTTTCGAAATTAATCTTTACGGACTATGTTATTTAATTTATAAATGTAGGACTCAGATAAAAATCATCACCGTCCACCTTCGGCTCACCGAGGCTCATCGCCGACGGCGGTAAAATTCGTTGGTACCCGATAAATTTCGGGTTTCCATACGAATTCCACCGATTAATTAATTTATTTAACCGCACTAAATATCAATTAGTTTCATCAGAATTTCGTAAATTAAAAAAAAAATCAATTTCAATCAGAAACAGGCACGCGCGTGCACCCCCAAATGAAACAGGTAATCGGAAAATGCAAGAGTGGCCGGAAAAACACAGCAAATCGAGGGAACACAGCAAAAAAATAGGGACAATACATGGCGCAGAACACGCAGAGTAGTACACACACATGTATATACTTACGTATATATATACGCAGGCAAGAACAGGGCAGGAGCGAACCACGCCGCCTCCCACCGGAATTACACGGCGGCGGCGGCCGGAACACGGGGGGGAAGAAAGAAGAGGAGGGAGTGAAAAAGAGAGAAAAGAGAGAAGAAAGAGATGAGAGAGAGAGGTGAGGAGAGACAGGCGAGAGAGGAGAGATAGAGACAATCGAGGAGAGTGGGGAGAGGTGAGAGACACAGGGGGTGGGGGAATTGGGGATTATCTATTTATTATTTTTTCGTTATTTTACTCTCGTTATTATCCCGTCTCGGTCCCTGATTTGCGAATTTATTGGTACACATCGCGTGCAAGAATTCATCGAAAGAATATAAAAATAGTTCAAAATAATTCTTAAAATCTCCCAAATATTTAAAATTAATAAAATAAAATTTTCATAATTTTAAAAACATTTTCAAATCGCGCATCAGACCTGCATTTAACGATTTAGCGAACAAATGTGCGGTTAAATAAAAGCCAGAAAATTTATGAAATAATTTTAAAATTCTCAAAATATTCTAAACTTAATAAAATATGAATTTCATGATTTTAAAAGCATTCTGGAATTTAATACAGCGTTTACACTTAAATGTAATCAGAAAATAATTTAAGGATGAATAATTGATAAAATATTAGTTTCTGAATTTTATAAATTCCTAAAAATAAATATTGAAATTATAAAAGCATAAAAATAATTTTAGAAACAACTTTAACATTTACGAGAATAAATCTTCAATCAAATCACTTATAAAAGCAAAAACAAAACCATACAATTTAATAATTAATTATACCAATAATCTCCGTACCCTACAAATCACACACAATTAATAATAAGGCAACGCACAGCTGAAATAACCATCAAATATTTTATTTATTTAATAATTTCATATTTACACTTATATATATCGGATCCGAAAGTTGATTACTTAGCCGTTAAGTAACTATAAAAACGTTAAAATTTTATACCAGATTTGGATAATTATCAAAACCGAGCTTTTTATAAAATACTTTATACGAAAATAAAGTAATAATATCTCGCCTTTCGAGAATACGGGTTTTATCGATCTATAAAATGATTATCATATCAAAAATTTTGCGTTGGGACTCGTACGGGTCAAACTGTACCCCGGATCAAAAAAGTCCAAACACGGAAAGTGTTCAGAATTATCAGATTAGGTTAGGAAGGAGTTTTCTGAAGAGTTTCGGGTTGTAAAAATGCAAAAAAAAGTTGAAGTTGGACGATTCCCAATTTTATAAAGTAATTTTATAATTACTTAAAAATAATAATTATTAATTCTATAAATCCTTATAAAATCATATAATAATCCCAAAATTGCCAGAAAAATACCAAAATTATCTATATTTGATTCTGGATAATTAAAAATTAAAATATCCAAATTTTTTCATATATAAACACCCAAACATCAATATCAATCATCGGATAATTCATCAAAAATCCCCGTAATAATTACATAATAATTATTTATTACTAAAAATAATTACACGATATTTTCCAGATATTATATCTTTCCCCTTTAAAAGGATTCCGTCCTTAGAATCATACTAAGGAATTAATAATAATACCTTTCAAGTATCTCACCTATAATTTCTCAGATTAATTTCTTACCCGGACAACTTTTCCATAAGCTTGACCCATTAATTTCGCCACTACTCAGCAGTCTCCTATCAACATCAAAAGCTATTAGTTGCTCATGCAACCTGACTCAGGTCTCTACTTTATACATACAGAACTAAATTATTTTTCCTGGTTATACACATATACATGTCTTATGAACTCGTTACACCTGTGATAACAAGGCCAACTCATTCATAATTTTTCTACTTAACTTACTGTCCCAAAAGACTAACTTTAACATACACTAATCTTATTTTATTTCTAATTCTAATAATTCATGCTCATGAATGCCTCCCCTTTTCATAGGTTGTTTCTACTTCATTTTCCATGTCTCTTTTTGTTCGATCAGTCTGGCCTATGATCATTTTCAATAGTATTCGAGAATCTTTAATCGATCTCCTGTACTTTTCATCCATCTGTGCATGATATACTGAGCTCATGGCGTCTTCGGTTTCTAAATGTCTTAAATCATCTCCAAAATTTAGAATTAAGGAGAGAATCTCAACGGATACATTCGACGTACAACTTATTATTATACTTCAATTTCTTTGAATTACAATCGAATGTATTCATTGAGCGAAAATACTTTACTATTTAGAAGAAGATATACTAATTCAGATACATTCTCCATATACTTTAGCGCATATTATCATTTATTTAATTTTGGGGGGGTCCCGATATAAAATCTATTGTCATACTTTTCTCTGTCGTTCCGCCACATACAACGCTCATTCTTTTCTTCACGCCACATTATCAAAAGTCATCTTTTACCTTTATGTCTTGTATCATATTCTCATAGTAAACTGAATTTCCCGAGTTGCCACAATTTAACCAACCCCTATCTCTTACTTCTGCCTTAATTGTGCCCATCTACTCATGAATGGTATAACTTATTTCGGTTCATCACGGTTCGTAACATTCCCACACTTCTGCCAACATATTATCTAAATAATAATATCGATTAATTATAATTTTATACTTGAATATGATAATATACCACCATCTCCTTGAAGTAATAACACACTTATTTCTTGGATAACGTATTTAAAAATAAAAGGATAATCAGGTTTGGTTAACCTATTCCTAGCAATTCAAATAACGCTTTCTTCGTCTCTGGTTTTCAAGCGATTCTACTATATTACTCTTTAACGAACTATATTCATTTTAAAATCATTACAATATCATGCTCACCCTTCGATGCTGGTTTTGGTTCTTCAGTAGATATGACATTTACTTACATGTCTTTCCATTTTTGTTCTTATTCCATGCCCACAAATATCTTCATGTAACCTTTCCTATTTAATTGCATTTTCAGAATGAAATTCATGTCTTCGCCATCGTCGTTTCACTTTGTTCTTACATCAGTTCTGGCACATCTGGCATTCATGACTTACTTATATCCTGGACCATTTTATAAAATTTCTTTATCATCCTTTTGATTCCACTTCTTTTCTTAATTATTTCTCCATTCTCATCATTTATTATCTCTTTTAAACATAAGGGATCTCTTTTTTCTGATAATACTAATATGTTCGTTATTAGATAAGCCATCTCTGGAGTTAACACTGGAATGAAGGCTTTTTATTTGTAAATATTTGAATTCTTACTAACAGACTTATCAAAATCCATTGACAACTATTTTCTTAGCCTTGCTTAAATCATTACTGATCACACACTTTTACTTCTAATTAACACTCACTATTCCTTATCTCATATTTAGCTCTCTCTCAAACTGGAGATATGTCTGTAATTATTGGGGTTTGCGTAAGTTATATATATTCTTTCCTATATATCTGACACTTCTTTTTCCTTAGTTCACATGCCAACATTGACAGTCTCTGTCATACATCGGATACTTATATTCGCGAGTTTTCTATTATTTTATAGTTGTTTCCATTACCTCGTCATTCTATATGGATATACCTTCACGTCTTTCATGGAGCACCATCACAGATGATAAAATCTCTTTGCTCTTTCTTGAACCTGCAGGTCTTGAAAATGTTCTTCTCACTAGCATGTACCAATCACTTTTTGTTCTTCTTGTTTATTGAAAAAGGGCATATTCATCTAGATAAAACCTCGCACAGGCTTGCAGTAACATCACGCTAATTCTACTAAATTTTCGAATTCTACTAAGATCTTTACTTCCTCCAAATTCTTAATTGCTTTGATTTTGGATCTGAAAATCTTGTTAGAATTTGACTTAATCTAATTGGGATCGATTTCCATTTAACTGACCATTAGTTGGTAAAGTTAATTAATTAACTCTTTTAATTGATCAGTTAAACCAAGTGATGACTAGCTAACTAAAATCAAGGACCAGTTACATAAAGTCGGTTGGTCATAATAGCCCTTTTCAAGAACCGAGATCACAATCATTTGGAGTATCAAAAAGAATCTCAAAGCATATAAAAGTAGATTTTTTATCCTTAAAAGTAGGGTATTTTCCAGAAAACTTGGGCAGCACTTCTCCTATAATATTAGCTACTAGTCGGACTCAAGCCAACACCCACAATCAACCAAAGCATCCACAATCATATCCATCCACTTCCCTCAACCAAATTCATCAATTCAACATAATTCAGAATGCATCATGCTAATAACCACATATACTACTAACTTAACATAGCATACATCTTTTAATTTAACTAAGTTCTTAAACCAACAATGGTTAATATAAGCATACCCTCTCTTAGTTCTTTCAGAATATTACAGAATATTATTAATGGACTTAAAATTTATCTTGTTATTTCTCAAAAAATTTATTTCGCGATTCTGTTAACTTATCTTTTAAATCCAAGCGTTCTAATTAACAATTCATATCACTTATGCTTGATCATAAATCCGTCTCAAGGATATCTTTTAATCTTATTTCTCACCAGTGATACTTGCATATAGTTACTTTTTAAAAATTATACTGCGTCCTTCAACTAATCACACAAATCCTCTATCATTAACGATATACACTCATTTTTATTAATTAATATGTTTATCTTTTGATAACCATGCATGGTCTCAATTATCATTATCACAAACTGATGAAAACTCAATTAGTTTTGGAACATTACTCCTTAAAAGATTTCACTGTTAGATCACCATTCCTTCTTCTCTACTGATGTTCCCATATCGAACTTTCATCGTTGGCTCGGTTATGGGTATTAAATTTACCATACTCATATATTCAAGTTAGAGAACCTAACAATTTCTTGAAGAACACGTTCGAAATTTGTTCGCAATTAAGATTTCTTCGATCTTGAATCTTCATGGCAAGTATCTTCCCATGATGAAGGGATGCTTCACGTATTAATTACTTGTCTGAGTCATTTTTAAGAATTCCTTAGTCTTCGGTTGTCATCCCGACACTCGTTCACCTAGTCTGATGTACACAGCTTTACTTCCTTATTTTATAGTTAATTTACTTACTACGATCCGCTAACTATTCCTTCCACGTCAAATTCTCATGACTTGAAGTGCATCGTGTTAATGCAATTTACCATACTGATGAAATCCTTGTAACAAGAACAACCGTCTGATTTGATGTCTTTGTAACGACCACGTTATCCGTGTATCCATTCTTCTTTGCCCACAGATGTCCACAATTTATCGGCTTGCAATCATATCTATATTCGATATATAATTCCACCTACCATACGGGACTATTCCATTCCTTTTAAAATCTTCAAAGAATAGACTTTATGCAAGAGGAGATTTTGTATATATGATTTTCATTGGAAAGTGGTGTAAAGAACAACAATGCAATAAAATAATTGGGAGAATCCGTAAGTCAATAAATCATAATTGAAGAAGGAAAAATGAGTGAGGTTTTAGATATGAATGAGACAACCAGATTTGTACTCAAGATGGCCAGTCTTTCATACTATATGGCATACAACACATGATTAGGTGGCGTCCCACCCGACTCTTCGTCATTTCGACAAAGCGTCACACCAAAACACTCTTTGTCTCAATCAGAAAGCAATATTTAGAGAAGAGAAATAATTCAGAAGGAATACAATAAATTTTCTTTCATTCTCACCTCATATAATTTATTAATAAAAGAAGCTCATACGTATTCAAGAATCAAGAAGAACATATGTTATCATATTGGAGAAAAGAATGACAGTGTTGGTCACCGTCCACGCTTCACTTAAATATACCTTCAGGGATCATTCGAATAACAGATTCACAATTTAGGTCACATCATAACGTCGAAATGTCGTCTGGAAATGCCTCCACATTAAATACTCTAATAATTCGATCATACTCGCGTCCTTTCGAAATTTATAATCATTGCTTCCGATTTCATCTATGCAGGGTAGAATAACCATCCATCACGTAATATCTCAACTTCGTCGATAGAAATACTATTCTTCTCCAATCATCTGGAAGAGTCTTTCATTTCCTTCAACTATCCTCTGTCTTTTTGAATCACGAATCTTGTTAAATTTTTAATAATCTCATGAATTGGGTAAATAATGTTTTACCATGTTGATTCAATTGTTGATATTATTAAACAAATTTTATGTTCGTCTTTCATGGGAAAACTTTAAAATTCCCTCATGATAGTGGGTCTACTTGGTCCTCTAAATTAACAATACTGAGTCTAAATCCATTATTCTTTTAGGTCATTCTCTACTTATGATACCAAGAACTTAAGTAGTAATTCGACAACCAAATTGTGAAACTCATTTTATGCAAAGATCTTCTGAAAGTTTATTAAGAAAAATCTTTTTCGAAATTTCGTTATAAAATTTTGAAAATCAGACATTTGGTCGTCATTACTATATAAGTTACTTGTTATTCTTATAATCCGCTAATGAGATATCTAATTAAGGAATGCCCATATAAGGGTCTCTCCACTTTGGTATATCTTCTATTTCTCCTTGGATTCCGTTCACATTTATTAGTCGACAAAACTTCATTTACCGTTGTATACCATTTTATTCGTAACTCTAACCCTAATGCTGGCGTCTGGTACTATCTTTGAAATTCTCATCATCATCCTTGATGTTATACTTACAACCACTAATGCAATTCGACGTTCTATCTGTAGATAAGGTCGCATCTTCTTGCTAGTCTTATCTATACTTAATAAGGTAGATATCATTCCTTGCGCAGCGCCCGATAAGTGATAAGAACCTTCTTGCAACGGTGGTGCCTTTGAAACTTGCAACTTTTACTCTTCATCAACTTCAATAAACTCGTTGCCTCCAGCATGGAGCTTGTCCTACTACCTAATTTTAAGTTAAATCATACCAAAACTCATCTAGATTTCCTTATCACAAGGATCAATCGCATTTTTTTAAAACCACATAAAAAGTAGGGTAACATATCGAGTCTCCGTCGAGCTATTGACTCCTCATTACTATAGGGTCTGAGAACTTAATATATCTATAGGCATTGCTATGTTTGCTTTATACTTTCCTCAACAATCCTATCTTACTAATTCCATATCGGATCTGTTAATCCTAATTCGCACTCAATTCAAACTTAAAATGAGTATGCCTAGGTCTTTCCTATCTTATATGACCTATCACTCATATCTTACTCTCATATATTCTTATTTCAGGGACCAATAACCTGTTGCTCTGATGCCAATTTGTAACAGCCCAAATCCGGGGTCAAGATTTGGTGTCATTAAACAATCTTTACATAATATAAAATATCATACAAATGACCCCTTAGTTTCAGATCGTTTACAGGTTATAGTATGAAACAAGAATCTAACCTCCTACAATTCACAACAACTAAAATACAAGATTAAATACCTTTGTACTAATTCCCTTGTCTTACTTTTTCTAACATCTTCGTCCTCTTACAACAGAGATCTTTCTAAATTCTATTGTCTATCAAAAAATATTCACTTTTATCCTCATTTGTTTCTGAAAGAAATAAGAATTTACAAAGCAAGAGTGAGCCAAAAATGCCCAGCAAGTATATAACTGATTTCCAGGTATCAATATGAAAGGAAATTTCCGGACAAAATCTTTTAAATAATTTATAAACATTTTTATTTATTTGAGGTAGTTGAGCGAATACCAATTGGTCGTTACTAGTTTTTAATTATAAAACCAGAAGTGACGAGGAATTCCCAGATTCATCTCCTGAATCAGGGTTTTGTCCGGTTTTAGAATTATAAAACTTGTCGAGAGAGAATGTCGTTAATGGCGATCAACAATGAATTAGACTAGACACTAGCTTAATGTTCACACTCATACCCCTTCTGATCAGTCAGGATATAGTGTAGATCTATACCTACTTGTATAGATCTATTCGGGTACCCCAGACACTATGGCCCAAGGGTCCGGTCCATCCCCGGCCCATAGGGTCCAGCTCATCACTGGCCCTCATAGTAACCATCCAGCCCATAGAGTATTTTGATGTCAAGTCATTTTGATTTCAAAACATCCCAATACAGGATTCGCAAATAACCCAGAAGAATAGGTATTTGCTCACGAGATCAATCGATAATATAGGAACAATAATGAAAGCGACTTGCATAATTACGAGTAATTGCAGCAAAATATAAAACAGTTAACTATTTTAAACTTAGAATAGAAATGAAGTATTTTAGTATATTACGAGAAAAGTAAGAAATACTTGCCTTGATAAGCTTTAATCACTATTACTGGTTGACTTTGGTTTGAATTGAATGTTCGGCTTTATCGTCAAACCACTACCCTATTTTGGATACGATCCCAACACGCAGGTCCTTCGATTGGAACCTTGCTGAGCTCGATGACTAATCACTAGATCATTCTTAGTCCGATGTCGATCCTCGAGTTGTTCGATTAGCACCTACAGAGTCGAAATACCCTAATTTAGATAGTCGTTTATGCTTTATACATTCTTGCTATCAAATCGACCCATTCGATATAAAAACCCGACTCGTATTTATATGTATTATTGAAATACACATAACATTTAAGGTTCAAATCTTCGAAATTCGGTTTGGTACTTATTTTCGGAAAGTACGTATACTCGTTGTTTTGAAAATTGTAGGGTAATTGATCATTTATAAAATATCTTGTCACAACATATAATTATGTTCGTATAATATAATTATATGTATCCTTGTTCGATATTTCCGATAATTGTGGGTTACGTTCCCGTATTTTCGGAATAAATTTCCTGAAAATCAGGCAACGTTTCCTTTGTTTATTGGTCTAACTCATCGAAACAATTCGACGTCATTCACAATCAACAACAACAATCCACAACCAACAATCCCAACATTTGCGAATTCCAAACATCGTACGACCGATAATAACTATATCTTTTTTTCATTTCAAAATTAATCTTTACGATCTAATTTATTTAATTTATAAATGTTGGAATCAGATAAAAAATAATCACCTTCCACCGTCGGCGATGACGTCCACTGTCGGCTCGCCGAGGCTCATCGCCGACGGCGGTAAAATTCGTCGGTACCCGATAAATTTCAGGTTTCCACACAAATCCCACCGATTAATTAATTAATTAACTTAACCGCGCTAAATATCAATTAATTTCATCAAAATTTCAGAAATTAAAAAAAACAATCCATTTCAGTCGGGAACACGCACGCGCGTGCACCCCCAAATGAAACAGGTAATCGGAAAATGCAAGAGTGGCCGAAAAAACACAGCAAATCGAGGTAACACAGCAAAAAAAAATAGGGAGAATACATGGCGCAGAACACGTAGAACGGTAAACACAATAACACACACATGTATATACGTACGTATATATATTTATGCATGCAAGAACAGGGCAGGAGCGAACCACGCCGCCTCCCACCGGAATTACAAGGCTGCGGCGGCCGGAACACGGGGGGAAGAAAGCAGAGGAGGGAGAGAAAAAGGGAGAAAAGGGAGAAGAAAGAGATGAGAGAGAGAGGTGAGGGAGAGACAGTCGAGAGAGGAGAGATAGAGACGATCGAGAGAGGAGAGACGGGGAGAGGTGAGAGGCACAGGGGGTGGGGGAATTGGGGATTATCTGTTTATTTTTTTTCGTTATTTTACTCTCGATATTATCCCGTCTCGGTCCCTGAATCGCAAATTTATTGGTACACATCGCATGCAAGAATTCATCGAAAGAATATAAAAATAGTTTAAAATATTCTAAATAATTCTTAAAATCTCACAAATATTTAATTATTAAAATAAAAAATTTATAATTTTTAAAACATTTTTAAATGACGCATCAGACCCGCATTTAACGATTTAACGAACAAATGTGCGGTTAAAAAAACCAGAAAATTTCCGAAATAATTTTAAAATTCTCGAAATATTCTAAACTTAATAAAATATGAATTTCATGATTTTAGAAGCATTCTGGAATTTAATACAGAGTTTACACCTAAATACAATCATAAAATCATTTAAGGATGAATAATTGATAAAATATTAATTTCTGAATTTTATAAATTCCTAAAAATAAATATTGAAATTATAAAAACATAAAAATAATTTTAGAAACAACTTTAACATTTACGAGAATAAATCTTCAATCAAATCACTTTTAAAAGCAAAAACAAAACCATACAGTTTAATAATTAATTATACCAATAATCCTCGTACCCAACAAATCACACATAATTAATAATAAGGCAACGCATAACTGACATAACCATCAAATATTTTATTTATATAATAATTTGATAATTACACTTATATATATCGGATCCGAAAATATATTACTTAGCCGCTAAGTAACTATAAAAAATGATAAAATTTTATACCACATTTGGATAATTAACAAAACCGAGCTTTTTATAAAACACTTTATACAAAATAAAGTAATAAAATCTCGCCTTTTGAGAATACGGGTTTTATTGATCTATAAAATGATTTTCATATCAAAAAATTTACGTCGGGACTCGTACGGGTCAAACCGTACCCCGGATCGAAAAAGTCAAAACACGGAAAATGTTCAGAATTATCAGATTAGGTTAGGAAGGAGTTTTTCGAAGAGTTTTGGGTTGTAAAAACGCAAAAATGGTTGAAGTTGGACGATTCCCAATTTTATAAAGTAATTTTATAATTACTTAAAAATAATAATTATTAATTCTATAAATCCTTATAAAATTATATAATAATCCAAAATTTGCCAGAAAAATACCAAAATTATCAATATTTGATTCTGGATAATTAAAAATTAAAATATCCAAATTTTATCATATAAACAGCCAAACATCAATATCAATCATCAGATAATTCACCAAAACTCCACATAATAATTACATAATAATTATTTATTAATAAAAATAATTACACGATATTTTCTGGATATTACAGGAGGCAATCAAGCAAAAAGTTGAGAAGCTCTTGGAGGCTGGTTTCATTGAAGAGATACAATTTCCGGAGTAGTTAGGAAATCCTGTAATGGTGAAGAGGGCTAATGAAAAATGGAGAACGTGTGTGGATTTCACTGACTGAATGATGCATGCCCGAATGATTGTTTCCCGTTGCCAAGGATAGATACGTTGATAGATGTGACCGCTGGTAATGAAATTCTAAGCTTTATGAATGGATTCAGTGGATACAATCAGATCAAGATGCATAAGGATGACATCCCAAAGGTATAATTCATCACTGACTTTAGTATTTTTTGTTATCTTGTTATGGCGTTTGGTCTCAAGAATGCAAGTGCTACCTATCAAAGGTTGGTAAATAAATTTTTTAAAGGTCTTATTGGCAAAACTATAAAAGTAAATGTAGATGACATGTTAGCCAAGAGTCTTGTGAAGACTGATCACATAACCCTTTTGATGGAAGCTTTTGAGGTTCTGAGATATCACAGGATGATGTTAAATCATGCAAAGTGTGCTTTCGGAGTAGGATTTGGAATTTTTTTCGGATTGATGGTCTCCAAGAGAGGAATTGAATCAAATCCTGACAAGATAAAGACCATCTTGGACTTGAAGCCTCCGCGGTCTATTAAAGATGTTCAAAAACTCACTGGAAGGGTTGCTGCCTTGGGACAATTTATCACCAAATACGGAGACAAGTGCTTGCCATTCTTTAAATCCTTGAAGAAAGTAAAAGATTGCATATGGACCGAGGAAAGTCAAGAGGCATTCGAAGGATTAAAGAAATACATGGATCAAGCCCCGTTGTTGGCTAAACCAATCCTGAATGAAACTTTGTACTTATATTTGGTCGTCTCAGAAAATGCCTTGAGCTAGGTGTTGGTTAAAGAGGAACATAAAATCTAGAAACCCACATACTATGTCAGTAAGATTCTGCATGGAGCAGAGTTGAATTATTCGACTATTTAAAAATTTGCTTTAGCCTTGGTGATGGCCTCAAGGAAGTTGTGTCCTTACGTCCAAGCTCATAGTATCGAGGTTGTGACGCCCTCAATCTCAGGGTTAGGAAATGAGGACTCACACACCTCTAATCTAATAATTAAATAAGCATAATCCCCGATTAACTACTAACAGGATCAACAGGATAAAGTATGAGACAAGATTACAACTACCAATCATAAGATAAAACTTACAACCCCAAAATATTATTAAATAAACAAAATCGATTCTGGCTGGGAACCGATAGATAACCCATTGTATCTTTACAGATTTCCTTCTAGGCGCGTGCTCACTCAAAAATACCAGTACCTGCTCTGGCAACCGGAAGCCCTCAACACGGTAGGGACCACCAGGTACGCTCTTACGAGCAGTGCGCCTAAGCCTTGTCATCTTCTTGCTTAATTGCCATGGTTAGATTAAAACAAAACATATGAGTATAAAACTCAGCAAGTACTATAAAGCAGTTCTACGATATCAATCACAATATACTTTACCAAACTCAGGGCATTCTACTTTATTAGTTCTAGGTGGCAGATTTCCAGCTTTGGGTTAAGGAAAGGTTTTGAAGGAACAATATGGAGCTTTTAAGGAACAAGGCTCTGATAAGTGGATTTTATATTCACTTGGAACGCTTTATTACAAGCTTAAATTGATGTTTTGGACTCAAGTTGTTGGTATTTTGATGTGTTTTTTGTGTTATTGCATTTCAGGTATCAGTTAAATGAAGAAAAGAGCTTTTAAAGGAAATATGATGAAAGTGATCAGAATTGGAAGCCAAGGCCATTGTCAAGTTGTAGAGAATCTCAATAGCTTCGCGTGGGCAGTTGAATCGCCTAATTCTGACGAGTAGAACTCAAGTTATGGCCAAACAAGATTCATCAGAATATTTTTCCCAGTCAGTAGCTGAGCGCCCGCTCAGCAGAGCTGAGCGCCCGCTCAGAGAGCTGAGCGCCCGCTCAGGAGAGCTGAGCGGCCACTCAGGGCGCGGTTGGTCGCTGATTTCGCTGAAAAAAGTTTTTTTTGAGTAGAATTTGACAATTTTAAGGGTCCAGGTCCACTAGGGGCGTATATATACTTAAAAAAGGGTTTTCATCATCCGGGAAGATTGGGATACTAAGGAGAAGACCTAGAAGCACAGAACAACTCCGAAAAAGAAGATCTTGTTTTCAACTTGTGATTCTTTTGAATTAGTTGTAACTTTGGATGCTCGTTTTCGTTCTTGTTGAACCTAGATCTCGTTTATTCATACTTTGATTATTATTTAGTTTATTAAGACCTTGTTTATACCATGCTTTCATTGGAACCCATGGTGACGATGAGTTCGATTATGGGCTAATCGTGTCATGGGATTCTAGCGGATTTACTTATGGATTTAATAGTTAATTGTTTCGATATCTTGGTGTGTGGTGATTGATTGATACCTAGTATGGTTGTGCTATTCGTCTTATGTGCGTAGCTACAATATAAGATAGCGTGTAATCTTATTGAAGCGATTAATGAATATAGAGGTTTAGAACTTGCCATGCTAGCATAGGTTCATGTATGTGTATGCATGATTCGTAGGTAACTCTAACCGTTTTACTTGCCCTATGTAATCAAGATAGATAACTTGGTTTAAAACCATTATGTTGTCAAATTCTATAAACATATAGGGGTCTCAATATAATTGGTGCCCTATTCAGCTTCTACCTCTTTTATGGATGTCTGGTAGAATGGTACTCGTGCAATGAAAGTTGGCGTTATCAGTTTCGTGTTATCTGAATTAGTGTCCATCACCATCACATGCTAAGGTATAGAACGAGAAGGCTATTGAACGAAGTATTTAATGAAGTTAGGATCCCATGTTTGTCATATATAGTAATTCAACCTCAATCTCTTAGTTAATGTTATTTAGTTATAATCTCTTAGTTTAATAAAAACCCAATTGTTATTTGTCTAGCTTGAGCGATAACATACTTGTTGCATAGTACATAAATGAACTTAACTAACCAGTCTCTGTGGGAACGAATCTGATTATATCTTATACTACTTGCGAACGCGTATACTTGCGTGAATATTAGTGCTTGTTTTCGCCCTAACAGGCTCAACTGGGTCGAAAGCCGACATTCATCCAATCATTAAAGGATCAGAATAGATATTTCAAAGAGGAAAGCAACAGTATTTCAATATATGGAATCAATCATATGATCACCAGATTTTAAGAATCAGGGTTCTCGAGCTTTAAGCTTCTCATTGACATAATCAACTCTTTCAAAACAATATAAACCATTTCATTTCCAAGAATCAATTGATTGACAGCAAAGTTTCAGTTCTCTTTAAATATTTTAGAACCCTTGATTTGGATCACTTTATCTTTCCATTTCATTAAATACGGGTGATCATCCTGTACCGACCTCCATCCGGTCTTTAAGGTACCAATCGAATAATTTCAGCCTAGTTGGACTAGCCCCGCTAGCCTCTTACCATGACTGGACTATCCCTAGCC